>NC_135722.1:67192080-67396080 GCF_964656455.1 Halichoerus grypus | reverse complement strand
GACAGGCCGCAGAGAAGGCAGCTCTCAACTCACACCATGGTTATGGGGCTTGTACCATTGCCCCGGGTGTGTGTGCAGGCTTCATGAAAACCGCCTAACTCGAAGGAAAACCTCGCTGGAGAATCCATGCTTCAGCTAAAAGAGCCGCTCTGGAAGGTGGAAGCATTATGTTGTGTGCGTGCATGAGAGCCCTGCAAGGGAGTCCAAAGCTTTTTGTGAGTGAGCCTCAGGCCCCAGCAGAAGGCAGAACACCACTCCCCATGTGTTTCCTCACGCTAGCACGGCAGCCCCACGTTTGCGTGGAAGTCTAACAGCTAGTGTTCTCACTCGAAGAAACAACACTGTAGAGAAACCCTGCTTTAGCTACCGTCGACCTCTAGATGGAGGAAGTATTACACGGAGTACCGTGGCTGAGAGCCTGGGGAACGGGTTCCATACGTGAAACCAAGGGAGAAATAGGTCCGGGCAGAAGGCACCTCTGGACTCAGCTCTTGCTACCTGAAGCTAACACTACTGCTCCATGTGTGCTTGGAATGCTATGTGCTCGACACTGACTGGGAAGAAACAAGCCTGTAAAGAATCCCAGCTGCAGCTCATTCGCCTACCAGGCTACTAACACCAAGAATCAATGCTGTGGCGTTACTGCGCCTTAGCTAACATTGCCGTTCCTGAAGCCGCAGGAGTTGGATAGTGCTCGTGTATGAGAGACCGGGGAAAGGGTCCCAGACGTGAAATGGAGTGAGAAACAGGCCGGTGCGGAAGGCAGCTCTCAACTCACCTCTTGTTTATGAGGCTAGTACCCTTGCCCCGGGTGTGCCTGCAGGCCATAAGCCAACCACCTCACTCAAAGGAACAACTCTGTAGGGAATTCCTGCTTCGGCTAAAAGAGCCATGCCTCAGGGTGGACGCATTGTGTGGTGTGCATGCGTGAGTGCACAGCAAGTGAGTCCAAAACCATTTTCCTTGTGAGACCCAGGCCCCGCAAGAAGCCAGAACACGACTCCCCACTGGCTCCATGAAACGAATACTGCGGCCCCACTTTTGAATGGAAGTCTAATAGCTAGCTTTCTAACTCGAAGAAACAACACTGTAGAGAAACCGTGCTTTAGCTACCGTCGACCTCTCTGTGGGCGAAGCAGTTTAGGGTGTACTGTGGCTGAGAGCCTGGGGACGGTTTCAATATCGTAATATCGGGGGAGAGACAGGCCGGTACAGAAGGCAGCTCTCAACCCACATCATGGTTATGGGGCTAGGACCGTTGCCCAGGGTGTGTGTGCAGGCTTAAACGAAGCCACCTAACTCGAAGGAAAAACTCGGTTGAGAGCCTGTGCTGCAGGTAAAACAGCTGCTCCTGAGGGTGGCAGCATTTTGTTGTGTGCGTGCGTGAGAGCACTGCAAGGGAGTCCAGACCCATTTTCCGTGTGGGACTCAGGCCCCGGCAGAAGACAGAACACGACTCCCCACTTGTTTCATGAAGCTAGCACTGCGGCCCCACTTTTGCATGGAAGTCTAATAGCAAGCGTTCTTTTTTACTATTATTATGAAATGTTTTTATTGTTATGTTAATCCCCATACATTACATCATTAGTTTTAGATATAGTGTTCCATGATTCCTTGTTTGTGCATAACACCCAGTGCTCCATGCAGATCGTGCCCTGCTCAATACCCATCACCAGGCTAACCCATCCTCCCACCCCCCTCCCCTCTAGAACCCTCAGTTTGTTTTTCAGAGTCCATCGTCTCTCATGGTTCTTCTCCCCCTCCGATTTTCCCCCCTTCATTCTTCCCCTCCTGCTACACTCTTCTTCTTCTTTTTTTCTTTCTTAACATATATGGCATTATTGGATTCAGAGGTACAGATCTGAGATTCAACAGTCTTGCACAATTCACAGCGCTTACCAGAACACATACCCTCCCCAGTGTCCAACACCCAGTGACCCCATCCCTCCCACCCCAGCCCCCACTCCAGCAACCCTCAGTTTGTTTCCTGAGATTAAGAATTCCTCATATCAGTGAGGTCATATGATACATGTCTTTCTCTGTTTGACTTATTTCGCTCAGCATGATACCCTCCAGTTCCATCCACGTCGTTGCAGATGGCAAGATCTCATTCCTTTTGATGGCTGCATAATATTCCATTGTATATATATATTTATACCCCCTCTTCTTTATCCATTCATCTGTTGGTGGACATCTTGGCTCTTTCCACAGTTTGGCTACTGTGGACTTTAATAGCAAGCGTTCTAACTCGGAGAAACAACACTGAAGAGAAACCGTGCTTTAGCTACCGACGACCTCTGTGTGGGAGGAAGCAGTTTAGGGTGTACGGTGGGTGAGAGCCTGGGGACGGGTTCCGTTTCCTAAAATCGAGGGAGAGACAGGCCGCAGAGAAGGCAGCTCTCAACTCACACCATGGTTATGGGGCTAGTACCGTTGCCCCGGGTGTGTGTGCAGGCTTCATGAAAACCGCCTAACTCGAAGGAAAAACTCGCTGGAGAATCCATGCTTCAGCTAAAAGAGCCGCTCTGGAAGGTGGAAGCATTATGTTGTGTGCGTGCATGAGAGCCCTGCAAGGGAGTCCAAAGCTTTTTGTGAGTGAGCCTCAGGCCCCAGCAGAAGGCAGAACACGACTCCCCATGTGTTTCATCACGCTAGCACGGCAGCCCCACTTTTGCATGGAAGTCTAACAGCTAGTGTTCTCACTCGAAGAAACAACACTGTAGAGAAACCCTGCTTTAGCTACCGTCGACCTCTAGATGGAGGAAGTATTACACGGAGTACCGTGGCTGAGAGCCTGGGGAACAGGTTCCATACGTGAAACCAAGGGAGAAATAGGTCCGGGCAGAAGGCACCTCTGGACTCAGCTCTTGCTACCTGAAGCTAACACTACTGCTCCATGTGTGCTTGGAATGCTATGTGCTCGACACTGACTGGGAAGAAACAAGCCTGTAAAGAATCCCAGCTGCAGCTCATTCGCCTACCAGGCTACTAACACCAAGAATCAATGCTGTGGCGTTACTGCGCCTTAGCTAACATTGCCGTTCCTGAAGCCGCAGGAGTTGGATAGTGCTCGTGTATGAGAGACCGGGGAAAGGGTCCCAGACGTGAAATGGAGTGAGAAACAGGCCGGTGCGGAAGGCAGCTCTCAACTCACCTCTTGTTTATGAGGCTAGTACCCTTGCCCCGGGTGTGCCTGCAGGCCATAAGCCAACCACCTCACTCAAAGGAACAACTCTGTAGGGAATTCCTGCTTCGGCTAAAAGAGCCATGCCTCAGGGTGGACGCATTGTGTGGTGTGCATGCGTGAGTGCACAGCAAGTGAGTCCAAAACCATTTTCCTTGTGAGACCCAGGCCCCGCAAGAAGCCAGAACACGACTCCCCATGGCTCCATGAAACGAGTACTGCGGCCCCACTTTTGAATGGAAGTCTAATAGCTAGCTTTCTAACTCGAAGAAACAACACTGTAGAGAAACCGTGCTTTAGCTACCGTCGACCTCTCTGTGGGCGAAGCAGTTTAGGGTGTACTGTGGCTGAGAGCCTGGGGACGGTTTCAATATCGTAATATCGGGGGAGAGACAGGCCGGTACAGAAGGCAGCTCTCAACCCACATCATGGTTATGGGGCTAGGACCGTTGCCCAGGGTGTGTGTGCAGGCTTAAACGAAGCCACCTAACTCGAAGGAAAAACTCGGTTGAGAGCCTGTGCTGCAGGTAAAACAGCTGCTCCTGAGGGTGGCAGCATTTTGTTGTGTGCGTGCGTGAGAGCACTGCAAGGCAGTCCAGACCCATTTTCCGTGTGGGACTCAGGCCCCGGCAGAAGACAGAACACGACTCCCCACTTGTTTCATGAAGCTAGCACTGCGGCCCCACTTTTGCATGGAAGTCTAATAGCAAGCGTTCTTTTTTACTATTATTATGAAATGTTTTTATTGTTATGTTAATCCCCATACATTACATCATTAGTTTTAGATATAGTGTTCCATGATTCCTTGTTTGTGCATAACACCCAGTGCTCCATGCAGATCGTGCCCTGCTCGATACCCATCACCAGGCTAACCCATCCTCCCACCCCCCTCCCCTCTAGAACCCTCAGTTTGTTTTTCAGAGTCCATCGTCTCTCATGGTTCTTCTCCCCCTCCGATTTTCCCCCCTTCATTCTTCCCCTCCTGCTACATTCTTCTTCTTCTTTTTTTCTTTCTTAACATATATTGCATTATTGGTTTCAGAGGTACAGATTTGAGATTCAACAGTCTTGCACAATTCACGGCGCTTACCAGAACACATACCCTCCCCAGTGTCCAACACCCAGTGACCCCATCCCTCCCACCCCAGCCCCCACTCCAGCAACCCTCAGTTTGTTTCCTGAGATTAAGAATTCCTCATATCACTGAGGTCATATGATACATGTCTTTCTCTGTTTGACTTATTTCGCTCGGCATGATACCCTCCAGTTCCATCCACGTCGTTGCAGATGGCAAGATCTCATTCCTTTTGATGGCTGCATAATATTCCATTGTATATATATATATATATATACCCCCTATCCTTTATCCATTCATCTGTTGGTGGACATCTTGGCCCTTTCCACAGTTTGGCTATTGTGGACATTAATAGCAAGAGTTCTAACTCGGAGAAACAACACTGAAGAGAAACCGTGCTTTAGCTACCGACGACCTCTGTGTGGGAGGAAGCAGTTTAGGGTGTACGGTGGGTGAGAGCCTGGGGACGGGTTCCGTTTCCTAAAATCGAGGGAGAGACAGGCCGGAGAGAAGGCAGCTCTCAACTCACACCATGGTTATGGGGCTAGTACCGTTGCCCCGGGTGTGTGTGCAGGCTTCATGAAAACCGCCTAACTCGAAGGAAAAACTCGCTGGAGAATCCATGCTTCAGCTAAAAGAGCCGCTCTTGAAGGTGGAAGCATTATATTGTGTGCGTGCATGAGAGCCCTGCAAGGGAGTCCAAAGCTTTTTGTGAGTGAGCCTCAGGCCCCAGCAGAAGGCAGAACACGACTCCCCATGTGTTTCATCACGCTAGCACGGCAGCCCCACTTTTGCGTGGAAGTCTAACAGCTAGTGTTCTCACTCGAAGAAACAACACTGTAGAGAAACCCTGCTTTAGCTACCGTCGACCTCTAGATGGAGGAAGTATTACACGGAGTACCGTGGCTGAGAGCCTGGGGAACGGGTTCCATACGTGAAACCAAGGGAGAAATAGGTCCGGGCAGAAGGCACCTCTGGACTCAGCTCTTGCTACCTGAAGCTAACACTACTGCTCCATGTGTGCTTGGAATGCTATGTGCTCGACACTGACTGGGAAGAAACAAGCCTGTAAAGAATCCCAGCTGCAGCTCATTCGCCTACCAGGCTACTAACACCAAGAATCAATGCTGTGGCGTTACTGCGCCTTAGCTAACATTGCCGTTCCTGAAGCCGCAGGAGTTGGATAGTGCTCGTGTATGAGAGACCGGGGAAAGGGTCCCAGACGTGAAATGGAGTGAGAAACAGGCCGGTGCGGAAGGCAGCTCTCAACTCACCTCTTGTTTATGAGGCTAGTACCCTTGCCCCGGGTGTGCCTGCAGGCCATAAGCCAACCACCTCACTCAAAGGAACAACTCTGTAGGGAATTCCTGCTTCGGCTAAAAGAGCCATGCCTCAGGGTGGACGCATTGTGTGGTGTGCATGCGTGAGTGCACAGCAAGTGAGTCCAAAACCATTTTCCTTGTGAGACCCAGGCCCCGCAAGAAGCCAGAACACGACTCCCCACGGGCTCCATGAAACTAGTACTGCGGCCCCACTTTTGAATGGAAGTCTAATAGCTAGCTTTCTAACTCGAAGAAACAACACTGTAGAGAAACCGTGCTTTAGCTACCGTCGACCTCTCTGTGGGCGAAGCAGTTTAGGGTGTACTGTGGCTGAGAGCCTGGGGACGGTTTCAATATCGTAATATCGGGGGAGAGACAGGCCGGTACAGAAGGCAGCTCTCAACCCACATCATGGTTATGGGGCTAGGACCGTTGCCCAGGGTGTGTGTGCAGGCTTAAACGAAGCCACCTAACTCGAAGGAAAAACTCGGTTGAGAGCCTGTGCTGCAGGTAAAACAGCTGCTCCTGAGGGTGGCAGCATTTTGTTGTGTGCGTGCGTGAGAGCACTGCAAGGGAGGCCAGACCCATTTTCCGTGTGGGACTCAGGCCCCGGCAGAAGACAGAACACGACTCCCCACTTGTTTCATGAAGCTAGCACTGCGGCCCCACTTTTGTATGGAAGTCTAATAGCAAGCGTTCTTTTTTACTATTATTATGAAATGTTTTTATTGTTATGTTAATCCCCATACATTACATCATTAGTTTTAGATATAGTGTTCCATGATTCCTTGTTTGTGCGTAACACCCAGTGCTCCATGCAGATCGTGCCCTGCTCAATACCCATCACCAGGCTAACCCATCCTCCCACCCCCCTCCCCTCTAGAACCCTCAGTTTGTTTTTCAGAGTCCATCGTCTCTCATGGTTCTTCTCCCCCTCCGATTTTCCCCCCTTCATTCTTCCCCTCCTGCTACATTCTTCTTCTTCTTTTTTTCTTTCTTAACATATATTGCATTATTGGTTTCAGAGGTACAGATCTGAGATTCAACAGTCTTGCACAATTCACAGCGCTTACCAGAACACATACCCTCCCCAGTGTCCAACACCCAGTGACCCCATCCCTCCCACCCCAGCCCCCACTCCAGCAACCCTCAGTTTGTTTCCTGAGATTAAGAATTCCTCATATCAGTGAGGTCATATGATACATGTCTTTCTCTGTTTGACTTATTTCGCTCAGCATGATACCCTCCAGTTCCATCCACGTCGTTGCAGATGGCAAGATCTCTTTCCTTTTGATGGCTGCATAATATTCCATTGTATATATATATTTATACCCCCTCTTCTTTATCCATTCATCTGTTGGTGGACATCTTGGCTCTTTCCACAGTTTGGCTACTGTGGACATTAATAGCAAGCGTTCTAACTCGGAGAAACAACACTGAAGAGAAACCGTGCTTTAGCTACCGACGACCTCTGTGTGGGAGGAAGCAGTTTAGGGTGTACGGTGGGTGAGAGCCTGGGGACGGGTTCCGTTTCCTAAAATCGAGGGAGAGACAGGCCGCAGAGAAGGCAGCTCTCAACTCACACCATGGTTATGGGGCTAGTACCGTTGCCCCGGGTGTGTGTGCAGGCTTCATGAAAACCGCCTAACTCGAAGGAAAACCTCGCTGGAGAATCCATGCTTCAGCTAAAAGAGCCGCTCTGGAAGGTGGAAGCATTATGTTGTGTGCGTGCATGAGAGCCCTGCAAGGGAGTCCAAAGCTTTTTGTGAGTGAGCCTCAGGCCCCAGCAGAAGGCAGAACACCACTCCCCATGTGTTTCCTCACGCTAGCACGGCAGCCCCACTTTTGCGTGGAAGTCTAACAGCTAGTGTTCTCACTCGAAGAAACAACACTGTAGAGAAACCCTGCTTTAGCTACCGTCGACCTCTAGATGGAGGAAGTATTACACGGAGTACCGTGGCTGAGAGCCTGGGGAACGGGTTCCATACGTGAAACCAAGGGAGAAATAGGTCCGGGCAGAAGGCACCTCTGGACTCAGCTCTTGCTACCTGAAGCTAACACTACTGCTCCATGTGTGCTTGGAATGCTATGTGCTCGACACTGACTGGGAAGAAACAAGCCTGTAAAGAATCCCAGCTGCAGCTCATTCGCCTACCAGGCTACTAACACCAAGAATCAATGCTGTGGCGTTACTGCGCCTTAGCTAACATTGCCGTTCCTGAAGCCGCAGGAGTTGGATAGTGCTCGTGTATGAGAGACCGGGGAAAGGGTCCCAGACGTGAAATGGAGTGAGAAACAGGCCGGTGCGGAAGGCAGCTCTCAACTCACCTCTTGTTTATGAGGCTAGTACCCTTGCCCCGGGTGTGCCTGCAGGCCATAAGCCAACCACCTCACTCAAAGGAACAACTCTGTAGGGAATTCCTGCTTCGGCTAAAAGAGCCATGCCTCAGGGTGGACGCATTGTGTGGTGTGCATGCGTGAGTGCACAGCAAGTGAGTCCAAAACCATTTTCCTTGTGAGACCCAGGCCCCGCAAGAAGCCAGAACACGACTCCCCACTGGCTCCATGAAACGAGTACTGCGGCCCCACTTTTGAATGGAAGTCTAATAGCTAGCTTTCTAACTCGAAGAAACAACACTGTAGAGAAACCGTGCTTTAGCTACCGTCGACCTCTCTGTGGGCGAAGCAGTTTAGGGTGTACTGTGGCTGAGAGCCTGGGGACGGTTTCAATATCGTAATATCGGGGGAGAGACAGGCCGGTACAGAAGGCAGCTCTCAACCCACATCATGGTTATGGGGCTAGGACCGTTGCCCAGGGTGTGTGTGCAGGCTTAAACGAAGCCACCTAACTCGAAGGAAAAACTCGGTTGAGAGCCTGTGCTGCAGGTAAAACAGCTGCTCCTGAGGGTGGCAGCATTTTGTTGTGTGCGTGCGTGAGAGCACTGCAAGGGAGTCCAGACCCATTTTCCGTGTGGGACTCAGGCCCCGGCAGAAGACAGAACACGACTCCCCACTTGTTTCATGAAGCTAGCACTGCGGCCCCACTTTTGCATGGAAGTCTAATAGCAAGCGTTCTCTTTTACTATTATTATGAAATGTTTTTATTGTTATGTTAATCCCCATACATTACATCATTAGTTTTAGATATAGTGTTCCATGATTCCTTGTTTGTGCATAACACCCAGAGCTCCATGCAGATCGTGCCCTGCTCGATACCCATCACCAGGCTAACCCATCCTCCCACCCCCCTCCCCTCTAGAACCCTCAGTTTGTTTTTCAGAGTCCATCGTCTCTCATGGTTCTTCTCCCCCTCCGATTTTCCCCCCTTCATTCTTCCCCTCCTGCTACATTCTTCTTCATCTTTTTTTCTTTCTTAACATATATGGCATTATTGGTTTCAGAGGTACAGATCTGAGATTCAACAGTCTTGCACAATTTACGGCGCTTACCAGAACACATACCCTCCCCAGTGTCCAACACCCAGTGATCCAATCCCTCCCACCCCAGCCCCCACTCCAGCAACCCTCAGTTTGTTTCCTGAGATTAAGAATTCCTCATATCAGTGAGGTCATATGATACATGTCTTTCTCTGTTTGACTTATTTCGCTCGGCATGATACCCTCCAGTTCCATCCACGTCGTTGCAGATGGCAAGATCTCATTCCTTTTGATGGCTGCATAATATTCCATTGTATATATATATATATATATATATACCCCCTCTTCTTTATCCATTCATCTGTTGGTGGACATCTTGGCTCTTTCCACAGTTTGGCTATTGTGGACATTAATAGCAAGCGTTCTAACTCGGAGAAACAACACTGAAGAGTAACCGTGCTTTAGCTACCGACGACCTCTGTGTGGGAGGAAGCAGTTTAGGGTGTACGGTGGGTGAGAGCCTGGGGACGGGTTCCGTTTCCTAAAATCGAGGGAGAGACAGGCCGGAGAGAAGGCAGCTCTCAACTCACACCATGGTTATGGCGCTAGTACCGTTGCCCCGGGTGTGTGTGCAGGCTTCATGAAAACCGCCTAACTCGAAGGAAAAACTCGCTGGAGAATCCATGCTTCAGCTAAAAGAGCCGCTCTGGAAGGTGGAAGCATTATGTTGTGTGCGTGCATGAGAGCCCTGCAAGGGAGTCCAAAGCTTTTTGTGAGTGAGCCTCAGGCCCCAGCAGAAGGCAGAACACGACTCCCCATGTGTTTCCTCATGCTAGCACGGCAGCCCCACTTTTGCATGGAAGTCTAACAGCTAGGGTTCTCACTCGAAGAAACAACACTGTAGAGAAACCCTGCTTTAGCTACCGTCGACCTCTAGATGGAGGAAGTATTACACGGAGTACCGTGGCTGAGAGCCTGGAGAACGGGTTCCATACGTGAAACCAAGGAAGAAATAGGTCCGGGCAGAAGGCACCTCTGGACTCAGCTCTTGCTACCTGAAGCTAACACTACTGTTCCATGTGTGCTTGGAATGCTATGTGCTCGACACTGACTGGGAAGCAACAAGCCTGTAAAGAATCCCAGCTGCAGCTCATTCGCCTACCAGGCTACTAACACCAAGAATCAATGCTGTGGCGTTACTGCGCCTTAGCTAACATTGCCGTTCCTGAAGCCGCAGGAGTTGGATAGTGCTCGTGTATGAGAGACCGGGGAAACGGTCCCAGACGTGAAATGGAGTGAGAAACAGGCCGGTGCGGAAGGCAGCTCTCAACTCACCTCTTGTTTATGAGGCTAGTACCCTTGCCCCGGGTGTGCCTGCAGGCCATAAGCCAACCACCTCACTCAAAGGAACAACTCTGTAGGGAATTCCTGCTTCCGCTAAAAGAGCCATGCCTCAGGGTGGACGCATTGTGTGGTGTGCATGCGTGAGTGCACAGCAAGTGAGTCCAAAACCATTTTCCTTGTGAGACCCAGGCCCCGCAAGAAGCCAGAACACGACTCCCCACTGGCTCCATGAAACTAGTACTGCGGCCCCGCTTTTGAATGGAAGTCTAATAGCTAGCTTTCTAACTCGAAGAATCAACACTGTAGAGAAACCGTGCTTTAGCTACCGTCGACCTCTCTGTGGGCGAAGCAGTTTAGGGTGTACTGTGGCTGAGAGCCTGGGGACGGTTTCAATATCGTAATATCGGGGGAGAGACAGGCCGGTACAGAAGGCAGCTCTCAACCCACATCATGGTTATGGGGCTAGGACCGTTGCCCAGGGTGTGTGTGCAGGCTTAAACGAAGCCACCTAACTCGAAGGAAAAACTCGGTTGAGAGCCTGTGCTGCAGGTAAAACAGCTGCTCCTGAGGGTGGCAGCATTTTGTTGTGTGCGTGCGTGAGGGCACTGCAAGGGAGTCCAGACCCATTTTCCGTGTGGGACTCAGGCCCCGGCAGAAGACAGAACACGACTCCCCACTTGTTTCATGAAGCTAGCACTGCGGCCCCACTTTTGCATGGAAGTCTAATAGCAAGCGTTCTTTTTTACTATTATTATGAAATGTTTTTATTGTTATGTTAATCCCCATACATTACATCATTAGTTTTAGATATAGTGTTCCATGATTCCTTGTTTGTGCATAACACCCAGTGCTCCATGCAGATCGTGCCCTGCTCGATACCCATCACCAGGCTAACCCATCCTCCCACCCCCCTCCCCTCTAGAACCCTCAGTTTGTTTTTCAGAGTCCATCGTCTCTCATGGTTCTTCTCCCCCTCCCATTTTCCCCCCTTCATTCTTCCCCTCCTGCTACATTCTTCTTCTTTTTTTCTTTCTTAACATATATTGCATTATTGGTTTCAGAGGTACAGATCTGAGATTCAACAGTCTTGCACAATTCACAGCGCTTACCAGAACACATACCCTCCCCAGTGTGCAACACCCAGTGACCCCATCCCTCCCACCCCAGCCCCCACTCCAGCAACCCTCAGTTTGTTTCCTGAGATTAAGAATTCCTCATATCAGTGAGGTCATATGATACATGTCTTTCTCTGTTTGACTTATTTCGCTCGGCATGATACCCTCCAGTTCCATCCACGTCGTTGCAGATGGCAAGATCTCATTCCTTTTGATGGCTGCATAATATTCCATTGTATATATATATATACCTCCTCTTCTTTATCCATTCATCTGTTGGTGGACATCTTGGCTCTTTCCACAGTTTGGCTATTGTGGACATTAATAGCAAGTGTTCTAACTCGGAGAAACAACACTGTAGAGAAACCGTGCTTTAGCTACCGACGACCTCTGTGTGGGAGGAAGCAGTTTAGGGTGTACGGTGGGTGAGAGCCTGGGGACGGGTTCCGTTTCCTAAAATCGAGGGAGAGACAGGCCGCAGAGAAGGCAGCTCTCAACTCACACCATGGTTATGGGGCTAGTACCGTTGCCCCGGGTGTGTGTGCAGGCTTCATGAAAACCGCCTAACTCGAAGGAAAAACTCGCTGGAGAATCCATGCTTCAGCTAAAAGAGCCGCTCTGGAAGGTGGAAGCATTATGTTGTGTGCGTGCATGAGAGCCCTGCAAGGGAGTCCAAAGCTTTTTGTGAGTGAGCCTCAGGCCCCAGCAGAAGGCAGAACACGACTCCCCATGTGTTTCCTCACGCTAGCACGGCAGCCCCACTTTTGCATGGAAGTCTAACAGCTAGGGTTCTCACTCGAAGAAACAACACTGTAGAGAAACCCTGCTTTAGCTACCGTCGACCTCTAGATGGAGGAAGTATTACACGGAGTACCGTGGCTGAGAGCCTGGGGAACGGGTTCCATACGTGAAACCAAGGGAGAAATAGGTCCGGGCAGAAGGCACCTCTGGATTCAGCTCTTGCTACCTGAAGCTAACACTACTGCTCCATGTGTGCTTGGAATGCTATGTGCTCGACACTGACTGGGAAGAAACAAGCCTGTAAAGAATCCCAGCTGCAGCTCATTCGCCTACCAGGCTACTAACACCAAGAATCAATGCTGTGGCGTTACTGCGCCTTAGCTAACATTGCCGTTCCTGAAGCCGCAGGAGTTGGATAGTGCTCGTGTATGAGAGACCGGGAAAAGGGTCCCAGACGTGAAATGGAGTGAGAAACAGGCCGGTGCGGAAGGCAGCTCTCAACTCACCTCTTGTTTATGAGGCTAGTACCCTTGCCCCGGGTGTGTCCGCAGGCCATAAGCCAACCACCTAACTCAAAGGAACAACTCTGTAGGGAATTCCTGCTTTGGCTAAAAGAGCCATGCCTCAGGGTGGACGCATTGTGTGGTGTGCATGCGTGAGTGCACAGCAAGTGAGTCCAAAACCATTTTCCTTGTGAGACCCAGGCCCCGCAAGAAGCCAGAACACGACTCCCCACTGGCTCCATGAAACTAGTACTGCGGCCCCACTTTTGAATGGAAGTCTAATAGCTAGCTTTCTAACTCGAAGAATCAACACTGTAGAGAAACCGTGCTTTAGCTACCGTCGACCTCTCTGTGGGCGAAGCATTTAGGGTGTACTGTGGCTGAGAGCCTGGGGACGGTTTCAATATCGTAATATCGGGGGAGAGACAGGCCGGTACAGAAGGCAGCTCTCAACCCACATCATGGTTATGGGGCTAGGACCGTTGCCCAGGGTGTGTGTGCAGGCTTAAACGAAGCCACCTAACTCGAAGGAAAAACTCGGTTGAGAGCCTGTGCTGCAGGTAAAACAGCTGCTCCTGAGGGTGGCAGCATTTTGTTGTGTGCGTGCGTGAGAGCACTGCAAGGGAGTCCAGACCCATTTTCCGTGTGGGACTCAGGCCCCGGCAGAAGACAGAACACGACTCCCCACTTGTTTCATGAAGCTAGCACTGCGGCCCCACTTTTGCATGGAAGTCTAATAGCAAGCGTTCTTTTTTAGTATTATTATGAAATGTGTTTATTGTTATGTTAATCCCCATACATTACATCATTAGTTTTAGATATAGTGTTCCATGATTCCTTGTTTGTGCATAACACCCAGTGCTCCATGCAGATCGTGCCCTGCTCGATACCCATCACCAGGCTAACCCATCCTCCCACCCCCCTCCCCTCTAGAACCCTCAGTTTGTTTTTCAGAGTCCATCGTCTCTCATGGTTCTTCTCCCCCTCCGATTTCCCCCCCTTCATTCTTCCCCTCCTGCTACATTCTTCTTCTTCTTTTTTTCTTTCTTAACATATATGGCATTATTGGATTCAGAGGTACAGATCTGAGATTCAACAGTCTTGCACAATTCACGGCGCTTACCAGAACACATACCCTCCCCAGTGTCCAACACCCAGTGACCCCATCCCTCCCACCCCAGCCCCCACTCCAGCAACCCTCAGTTTGTTTCCTGAGATTAAGAATTCCTCATATCAGTGAGGTCATATGATACATGTCTTTCTCTGTTTGACTTATTTCTCTCGGCATGATACCCTCCAGTTCCATCCACGTCGTTGCAGATGGCAAGATCTCATTCCTTTTGATGGCTGCATAATATTCCATTGTATATATATATATATATATATATATACCCCCTCTTCTTTATCCATTCATCTGTTGGTGGACATCTTGGCTCTTTCCACAGTTTGGCTATTGTGGACATTAATAGCAAGCGTTCTAACTCGGAGAAACAACACTGAAGAGTAACCGTGCTTTAGCTACCGACGACCTCTGTGTGGGAGGAAGCAGTTTAGGGTGTACGGTGGGTGAGAGCCTGGGGACGGGTTCCGTTTCCTAAAATCGAGGGAGAGACAGGCCGGAGAGAAGGCAGCTCTCAACTCACACCATGGTTATGGGGCTAGTACCGTTGCCCCGGGTGTGTGTGCAGGCTTCATGAAAACCGCCTAACTCGAAGGAAAAACTCGCTGGAGAATCCATGCTTCAGCTAAAAGAGCCGCTCTGGAAGGTGGAAGCATTATGTTGTGTGCGTGCATGAGAGCCCTGCAAGGGAGTCCAAAGCTTTTTGTGAGTGAGCCTCAGGCCCCAGCAGAAGGCAGAACACGACTCCCCATGTGTTTCCTCACGCTAGCACGGCAGCCCCACTTTTGCATGGAAGTCTAACAGCTAGGGTTCTCACTCGAAGAAACAACACTGTAGAGAAACCCTGCTTTAGCTACCGTCGACCTCTAGATGGAGGAAGTATTACACGGAGTACCGTGGCTGAGAGCCTGGGGAACGGGTTCCATACGTGAAACCAAGGGAGAAATAGGTCCGGGCAGAAGGCACCTCTGGACTCAGCTCTTGCTACCTGAAGCTAACACTACTGTTCCATGTGTGCTTGGAATGCTATGTGCTCGACACTGACTGGGAAGAAACAAGCCTGTAAAGAATCCCAGCTGCAGCTCATTCGCCTACCAGGCTACTAACACCAAGAATCAATGCTGTGGCGTTACTGCGCCTTAGCTAACATTGCCGTTCCTGAAGCCGCAGGAGTTGGATAGTGCTCGTGTATGAGAGACCGGGGAAAGGGTCCCAGACGTGAAATGGAGTGAGAAACAGGCCGGTGCGGAAGGCAGCTCTCAACTCACCTCTTGTTTATGAGGCTAGTACCCTTGCCCCGGGTGTGCCTGCAGGCCATAAGCCAACCACCTCACTCAAAGGAACAACTCTGTAGGGAATTCCTGCTTCGGCTAAAAGAGCCATGCCTCAGGGTGGACGCATTGTGTGGTGTGCATGCGTGAGTGCACAGCAAGTGAGTCCAAAACCATTTTCCTTGTGAGACCCAGGCCCCGCAAGAAGCCAGAACACGACTCCCCACTGGCTCCATGAAACTAGTACTGCGGCCCCGCTTTTGAATGGAAGTCTAATAGCTAGCTTTCTAACTCGAAGAAACAACACTGTAGAGAAACCGTGCTTTAGCTACCGTCGACCTCTCTGTGGGCGAAGCAGTTTAGGGTGTACTGTGGCTGAGAGCCTGGGGACGGTTTCAATATCGTAATATCGGGGGAGAGACAGGCCGGTACAGAAGGCAGCTCTCAACCCACATCATGGTTATGGGGCTAGGACCGTTGCCCAGGGTGTGTGTGCAGGCTTAAACGAAGCCACCTAACTCGAAGGAAAAACTCGGTTGAGAGCCTGTGCTGCAGGTAAAACAGCTGCTCCTGAGGGTGGCAGCATTTTGTTGTGTGCGTGCGTGAGAGCACTGCAAGGGAGTCCAGACCCATTTTCCGTGTGGGACTCAGGCCCCGGCAGAAGACAGAACACGACTCCCCACTTGTTTCATGAAGCTAGCACTGCGGCCCCACTTTTGCATGGAAGTCTAATAGCAAGCGTTCTTTTTTACTATTATTATGAAATGTGTTTATTGTTATGTTAATCCCCATACATTACATCATTAGTTTTAGATATAGTGTTCCATGATTCCTTGTTTGTGCATAACACCCAGTGCTCCATGCAGATCGTGCCCTGCTCGATACCCATCACCAGGCTAACCCATCCTCCCACCCCCCTCCCCTCTAGAACCCTCAGTTTGTTTTTCAGAGTCCATCGTCTCTCATGGTTCTTCTCCCCCTCCGATTTCCCCCCCTTCATTCTTCCCCTCCTGCTACATTCTTCTTCTTCTTTTTTTCTTTCTTAACATATATGGCATTATTGGATTCAGAGGTACAGATCTGAGATTCAACAGTCTTGCACAATTCACGGCGCTTACCAGAACACATACCCTCCCCAGTGTCCAACACCCAGTGACCCCATCCCTCCCACCCCAGCCCCCACTCCAGCAACGCTCAGTTTGTTTCCTGAGATTAAGAATTCCTCATATCAGTGAGGTCATATGATACATGTCTTTCTCTGTTTGACTTATTTCGCTCGGCATGATACCCTCCAGTTCCATCCACGTCGTTGCAGATGGCAAGATCTCATTCCTTTTGATGGCTGCATAATATTCCATTGTATATATATATATATATATATATATATATATATACCCCCTCTTCTTTATCCATTCATCTGTTGGTGGACATCTTGGCTCTTTCCACAGTTTGGCTATTGTGGACATTAATAGCAAGCGTTCTAACTCGGAGAAACAACACTGAAGAGTAACCGTGCTTTAGCTACCGACGACCTCTGTGTGGGAGGAAGCAGTTTAGGGTGTACGGTGGGTGAGAGCCTGGGGACGGGTTCCGTTTCCTAAAATCGAGGGAGAGACAGGCCGGAGAAAAGGCAGCTCTCAACTCACACCATGGTTATGGGGCTAGTACCGTTGCCCCGGGTGTGTGTGCAGGCTTCATGAAAACCGCCTAACTCGAAGGAAAAACTCGCTGGAGAATCCATGCTTCAGCTAAAAGAGCCGCTCTGGAAGGTGGAAGCATTATGTTGTGTGCGTGCATGAGAGCCCTGCAAGGGAGTCCAAAGCTTTTTGTGAGTGAGCCTCAGGCCCCAGCAGAAGGCAGAACACGACTCCCCATGTGTTTCCTCACGCTAGCACGGCAGCCCCACTTTTGCATGGAAGTCTAACAGCTAGGGTTCTCACTCGAAGAAACAACACTGTAGAGAAACCCTGCTTTAGCTACCGTCGACCTCTAGATGGAGGAAGTATTACACGGAGTACCGTGGCTGAGAGCCTGGGGAACGGGTTCCATACGTGAAACCAAGGGAGAAATAGGTCCGGGCAGAAGGCACCTCTGGACTCAGCTCTTGCTACCTGAAGCTAACACTACTGTTCCATGTGTGCTTGGAATGCTATGTGCTCGACACTGACTGGGAAGAAACAAGCCTGTAAAGAATCCCAGCTGCAGCTCATTCACCTACCAGGCTACTAACACCAAGAATCAATGCTGTGGCGTTACTGCGCCTTAGCTAACATTGCCGTTCCTGAAGCCGCAGGAGTTGGATAGTGCTCGTGTATGAGAGACCGGGGAAAGGGTCCCAGACGTGAAATGGAGTGAGAAACAGGCCGGTGCGGAAGGCAGCTCTCAACTCACCTCTTGTTTATGAGGCTAGTACCCTTGCCCCGGGTGTGCCTGCAGGCCATAAGCCAACCACCTCACTCAAAGGAACAACTCTGTAGGGAATTCCTGCTTCGGCTAAAAGAGCCATGCCTCAGGGTGGACGCATTGTGTGGTGTGCATGCGTGAGTGCACAGCAAGTGAGTCCAAAACCATTTTCCTTGTGAGACCCAGGCCCCGCAAGAAGCCAGAACACGACTCCCCACTGGCTCCATGAAACTAGTACTGCGGCCCCGCTTTTGAATGGAAGTCTAATAGCTAGCTTTCTAACTCGAAGAAACAACACTGTAGAGAAACCGTGCTTTAGCTACCGTCGACCTCTCTGTGGGCGAAGCAGTTTAGGGTGTACTGTGGCTGAGAGCCTGGGGACGGTTTCAATATCGTAATATCGGGGGAGAGACAGGCCGGTACAGAAGGCAGCTCTCAACCCACATCATGGTTATGGGGCTAGGACCGTTGCCCAGGGTGTGTGTGCAGGCTTAAACGAAGCCACCTAACTCGAAGGAAAAACTCGGTTGAGAGCCTGTGCTGCAGGTAAAAGAGCTGCTCCTGAGGGTGGCAGCATTTTGTTGTGTGCGTGCGTGAGAGCACTGCAAGGGAGTCCAGACCCATTTTCCGTGTGGGACTCAGGCCCCGGCAGAAGACAGAACACGACTCCCCACTTGTTTCATGAAGCTAGCACTGCGGCCCCACTTTTGCATGGAAGTCTAATAGCAAGCGTTCTCTTTTACTATTATTATGAAATGTTTTTATTGTTATGTTAATCCCCATACATTACATCATTAGTTTTAGATATAGTGTTCCATGATTCCTTGTTTGTGCATAACACCCAGAGCTCCATGCAGATCGTGCCCTGCTCGATACCCATCACCAGGCTAACCCATCCTCCCACCCCCCTCCCCTCTAGAACCCTCAGTTTGTTTTTCAGAGTCCATCGTCTCTCATGGTTCTTCTCCCCCTCCGATTTTCCCCCCTTCATTCTTCCCCTCCTGCTACATTCTTCTTCTTCTTTTTTTCTTTCTTAACATATATTGCATTATTGGTTTCAGAGGTACAGATCTGAGATTCAACAGTCTTGCACAATTCACAGCGCTTACCAGAACACATACCCTCCCCAGTGTCCAACACCCAGTGACCCCATCCCTCCCACCCCAGCCCCCACTCCAGCAACGCTCAGTTTGTTTCCTGAGATTAAGAATTCCTCATATCAGTGAGGTCATATGATACATGTCTTTCTCTGTTTGACTTATTTCGCTCGGCATGATACCCTCCAGTTCCATGCACGTCGTTGCAGATGGCAAGATCTCATTCCTTTTGATGGCTGCATAATATTCCATTGTATATATATATATATATATATATGTACCCCCTCTTCTTTATCCATTCATCTGTTGGTGGACATCTTGGCTCTTTCCACAGTTTGGCTATTGTGGACATTAATAGCAAGCGTTCTAACTCGGAGAAACAACACTGAAGAGAAACCGTGCTTTAGCTACCGACGACCTCTGTGTGGGAGGAAGCAGTTTAGGGTGTACGGTGGGTGAGAGCCTGGGGACGGGTTCCGTTTCCTAAAATCAAGGGAGAGACAGGCCGGAGAGAAGGCAGCTCTCAACTCACACCATGGTTATGGGGCTAGTACCGTTGCCCCGGGTGTGTGTGCAGGCTTCATGAAAACCGCCTAACTCGAAGGAAAAACTCGCTGGAGAATCCATGCTTCAGCTAAAAGAGCCGCTCTTGAAGGTGGAAGCATTATGTTGTGTGCGTGCATGAGAGCCCTGCAAGGGAGTCCAAAGCTTTTTGTGAGTGAGCCTCAGGCCCCAGCAGAAGGCAGAACACGACTCCCCATGTGTTTCCTCACGCTAGCACGGCAGCCCCACTTTTGCATGGAAGTCTAACAGCTAGGGTTCTCACTCGAAGAAACAACACTGTAGAGAAACCCTGCTTTAGCTACCGTCGACCTCTAGATGGAGGAAGTATTACACGGAGTACCGTGGCTGAGAGCCTGGGGAACGGGTTCCATACGTGAAACCAAGGGAGAAATAGGTCCGGGCAGAAGGCACCTCTGGACTCAGCTCTTCCTACCTGAAGCTAACACTACTGTTCCATGTGTGCTTGGAATGCTATGTGCTCGACACTGACTGGGAAGAAACAAGCCTGTAAAGAGTCCCAGCTGCAGCTCATTCGCCTACCAGGCTACTAACACCAAGAATCAATGCTGTGGCGTTACTGCGCCTTAGCTAACATTGCCGTTCCTGAAGCCGCAGGAGTTGGATAGTGCTCGTGTATGAGAGACCGGGGAAAGGGTCACAGACGTGAAATGGAGTGAGAAACAGGCCGGTGCGGAAGGCAGCTCTCAACTCACCTCTTGTTTATGAGGCTAGTACCCTTGCCCCGGGTGTGCCTGCAGGCCATAAGCCAACCACCTCACTCAAAGGAACAACTCTGTAGGGAATTCCTGCTTCGGCTAAAAGAGCCATGCCTCAGGGTGGACGCATTGTGTGGTGTGCATGCGTGAGTGCACAGCAAGTGAGTCCAAAACCATTTTCCTTGTGAGACCCAGGCCCCGCAAGAAGCCAGAACACGACTCCCCACTGGCTCCATGAAACTAGTACTGCGGCCCCGCTTTTGAATGGAAGTCTAATAGCTAGCTTTCTAACTCGAAGAAACAACACTGTAGAGAAACCGTGCTTTAGCTACCGTCGACCTCTCTGTGGGCGAAGCAGTTTAGGGTGTACTGTGGCTGAGAGCCTGGGGACGGTTTCAATATCGTAATATCGGGGGAGAGACAGGCCGGTACAGAAGGCAGCTCTCAACACACATCATGGTTATGGGGCTAGGACCGTTGCCCAGGGTGTGTGTGCAGGCTTAAACGAAGCCACCTAACTCGAAGGAAAAACTCGGTTGAGAGCCTGTGCTGCAGGTAAAAGAGCTGCTCCTGAGGGTGGCAGCATTTTGTTGTGTGCGTGCGTGAGAGCACTGCAAGGGAGTCCAGACCCATTTTCCGTGTGGGACTCAGGCCCCGGCAGAAGACAGAACACGACTCCCCACTTGTTTCATGAAGCTAGCACTGCGGCCCCACTTTTGCATGGAAGTCTAATAGCAAGCGTTCTCTTTTACTATTATTATGAAATGTTTTTATTGTTATGTTAATCCCCATACATTACATCATTAGTTTTAGATATAGTGTTCCATGATTCCTTGTTTGTGCATAACACCCAGTGCTCCATGCAGATCGTGCCCTGCTCGATACCCATCACCAGGCTAACCCATCCTCCCACCCCCCTCCCCTCTAGAACCCTCAGTTTGTTTTTCAGAGTCCATCGTCTCTCATGGTTCTTTTCCCCCTCCGATTTTCCCCCCTTCATTCTTCCCCTCCTGCTACATTCTTCTTCTTCTTTTTTTCTTTCTTAACATATATTGCATTATTGGTTTCAGAGGTACAGATCTGAGATTCAACAGTCTTGCACAATTCACGGCGCTTACCAGAACACATACCCTCCCCAGTGTCCAACACCCAGTGACCCCATCCCTCCCACCCCAGCCCCCACTCCAGCAACCCTCATTTTGTTTCCTGAGATTAAGAATTCCTCATATCAGTGAGGTCATATGATACATGTCTTTCTCTGTTTGACTTATTTCGCTCGGCATGATACCCTCCAGTTCCATGCACGTCGTTGCAGATGGCAAGATCTCATTCCTTTTGATGGCTGCATAATATTCCATTGTATATATATATATATATATATATATATATATATGTACCCCCTCTTCTTTATCCATTCATCTGTTGGTGGACATCTTGGCTCTTTCCACAGTGTGGCTATTGTGGACATTAATAGCAAGCGTTCTAACTCGGAGAAACAACACTGAAGAGAAACCGTGCTTTAGCTACCGACGACCTCTGTGTGGGAGGAAGCAGTTTAGGGTGTACAGTGGGTGAGAGCCTGGGGACGGGTTCCGTTTCGTAAAATCAAGGGAGAGACAGGCCGGAGAGAAGGCAGCTCTCAACTCACACCACGGTTATGGGGCTAGTACCGTTGCCCCGGGTGTGTGTGTAGGCTTCATGAAAACCGCCTAACTCGAAGGAAAAACTCGCTGGAGAATCCATGCTTCAGCTAAAAGAGCCGCTCTGGAAGGTGGAAGCATTATGTTGTGTGCGTGCATGAGAGCCCTGCAAGGGAGTCCAAAGCTTTTTGTGAGTGAGCCTCAGGCCCCAGCAGAAGGCAGAACACGACTCCCCATGTGTTTCCTCACGCTAGCACGGCAGCCCCACTTTTGCATGGAAGTCTAACAGCTAGTGTTCTCACTCGAAGAAACAACACTGTAGAGAAACCCTGCTTTAGCTACCGTCGACCTCTAGATGGAGGAAGTATTACACGGAGTACCGTGGCTGAGAGCCTGGGGAACGGGTTCCATACGTGAAACCAAGGGAGAAATAGGTCCGGGCAGAAGGCACCTCTGGACTCAGCTCTTGCTACCTGAAGCTAACACTACTGCTCCATGTGTGCTTGGAATGCTATGTGCTCGACACTGACTGGGAAGAAACAAGCCTGTAAAGAATCCCAGCTGCAGCTCATTCGCCTACCAGGCTCCTAACACCAAGAATCAATGCTGTGGCGTTACTGCGCCTTAGCTAACATTGCCGTTCCTGAAGCCGCAGGAGTTGGATAGTGCTCGTGTATGAGAGACCGGGGAAAGGGTCCCAGACGTGAAATGGAGTGAGAAACAGGCCGGTGCGGAAGGCAGCTCTCAACTCACCTCTTGTTTATGAGGCTAGTACCCTTGCCCCGGGTGTGCCTGCAGGCCATAAGCCAACCACCTCACTCAAAGGAACAACTCTGTAGGGAATTCCTGCTTCGGCTAAAAGAGCCATGCCTCAGGGTGGACGCATTGTGTGGTGTGCATGCGTGAGTGCACAGCAAGTGAGTCCAAAACCATTTTCCTTGTGAGACCCAGGCCCCGCAAGAAGCCAGAACACGACTCCCCACTGGCTCCATGAAACTAGTACTGCGGCCCCACTTTTGAATGGAAGTCTAATAGCTAGCTTTCTAACTCGAAGAAACAACACTGTAGAGAAACCGTGCTTTAGCTACCGTCGACCTCTCTGTGGGCGAAGCAGTTTAGGGTGTACTGTGGCTGAGAGCCTGGGGACGGTTTCAATATCGTAATATCGGGGGAGAGACAGGCCGGTACAGAAGGCAGCTCTCAACCCACATCATGGTTATGGGGCTAGGACCGTTGCCCAGGGTGTGTGTGCAGGCTTAAACGAAGCCACCTAACTCGAAGGAAAAACTCGGTTGAGAGCCTGTGCTGCAGGTAAAACAGCTGCTCCTGAGGGTGGCAGCATTTTGTTGTGTGCGTGCGTGAGAGCACTGCAAGGGAGTCCAGACCCATTTTCCGTGTGGGACTCAGGCCCCGGCAGAAGACAGAACACGACTCCCCACTTGTTTCATGAAGCTAGCACTGCGGCCCCACTTTTGCATGGAAGTCTAATAGCAAGCGTTCTTTTTTATTATTATTATGAAATGTTTTTATTGTCATGTTAATCCCCATACATTACATCATTAGTTTTAAATATAGTGTTCCATGATTCCTTGTTTGTGCATAACACCCAGTGCTCCATGCAGATCGTGCCCTGCTCAATACCCATCACCAGGCTAACCCATCCTCCCACCCCCCTCCCCTCTAGAACCCTCAGTTTGTTTTTCAGAGTCCATCGTCTCTCATGGTTCTTCTCCCCCTCCGATTTTCCCCCCTTCATTCTTCCCCTCCTGCTACATTCTTCTTCTTCTTTTTTTCTTTCTTAACATATATTGCATTATTGGTTTCAGAGGTACAGATCTGAGATTCAACAGTCTTGCACAATTCACAGCGCTTACCAGAACACATGCCCTCCCCAGTGTGCAACACCCAGTGACCCCATCCCTCCCACCCCAGCCCCCACTCCAGCAACCCTCAGTTTGTTTCCTGAGATTAAGAATTCCTCATATCAGTGAGGTCATATGATACATGTCTTTCTCTTTTTGACTTATTTCGCTCGGCATGATACCCTCCAGTTCCATCCACGTCGTTGCAGATGGCAAGATCTCATTCCTTTTGATGGCTGCATAATATTCCATTGTATATATATATATATACCCCCTCTTCTTTATCCATTCATCTGTTGGTGGACATCTTGGCTCTTTCCACAGTTTGGCTATTGTGGACATTAATAGCAAGCGTTCTAACTCGGAGAAACAACACTGAAGAGAAACCGTGCTTTAGCTACCGACGACCTCTGTGTGGGAGGAAGCAGTTTAGGGTGTACGGTGGGTGAGAGCCTGGGGACGGGTTCCGTTTCCTAAAATCGAGGGAGAGACAGGCCGCAGAGAAGGCAGCTCTCAACTCACACCATGGTTATGGGGCTAGAACCGTTGCCCTGGGTGTGTGTGCAGGCTTCATGAAAACCGCCTAACTCGAAGGAAAAACTCGCTGGAGAATCCATGCTTCAGCTAAAAGAGCCGCTCTGGAAGGTGGAAGCATTATGTTGTGTGCGTGCATGAGAGCCCTGCAAGGGAGTCCAAAGCTTTTTGTGAGTGAGCCTCAGGCCCCAGCAGAAGGCAGAACACGACTCCCCATGTGTTTCCTCACGCTAGCACGGCAGCCCCACTTTTGCATGGAAGTCTAACAGCTAGTGTTCTCACTCGAAGAAACAACACTGTAGAGAAACCCTGCTTTAGCCACCGTCGACCTCTAGATGGAGGAAGTATTACACGGAGTACCGTGGCTAAGAGCCTGGGGAACGGGTTCCATACGTGAAACCAAGGGAGAAATAGGTCCGGGCAGAAGGCACCTCTGGACTCAGCTCTTGCTACCTGAAGCTAACACTACTGCTCCATGTGTGCTTGGAATGCTATGTGCTCCACACTGACTGGGAAGAAACAAGCCTGTAAAGAATCCCAGCTGCAGCTCATTCGCCTACCAGGCTACTAACACCAAGAATCAATGCTGTGGCATTACTGCGCCTTAGCTAACATTGCCGTTCCTGAAGCCGCAGGAGTTGGATAGTGCTCGTGTATGAGAGACCGGGGAAAGGGTCCCAGACGTGAAATGGAGTGAGAAACAGGCCGGTGCGGAAGGCAGCTCTCAACTCACCTCTTGTTTATGAGGCTAGTACCCTTGCCCCGGGTGTGCCTGCAGGCCATAAGCCAACCACCTCACTCAAAGGAACAACTCTGTAGGGAATTCCTGCTTCGGCTAAAAGAGCCATGCCTCAGGGTGGACGCATTGTGTGGTGTGCATGCGTGAGTGCACAGCAAGTGAGTCCAAAACCATTTTCCTTGTGAGACCCAGGCCCCGCAAGAAGCCAGAACACGACTCCCCACTGGCTCCATGAAACTAGTACTGCGGCCCCGCTTTTGAATGGAAGTCTAATAGCTAGCTTTCTAACTCGAAGAAACAACACTGTAGAGAAACCGTGCTTTAGCTACCGTCGACCTCTCTGTGGGCGAAGCAGTTTAGGGTGTACTGTGGCTGAGAGCCTGGGGACGGTTTCAATATCGTAATATCGGGGGAGAGACAGGCCGGTACAGAAGGCAGCTCTCAACCCACATCATGGTTATGGGGCTAGGACCGTTGCCCAGGGTGTGTGTGCAGGCTTAAACGAAGCCACCTAACTCGAAGGTAAAACTCGGTTGAGAGCCTGTGCTGCAGGTAAAACAGCTGCTCCTGAGGGTGGCAGCATTTTGTTGTGTGCGTGCGTGAGAGCACTGCAAGGGAGTCCAGACCCATTTTCCGTGTGGGACTCAGGCCCCGGCAGAAGACAGAACACGACTCCCCACTTGTTTCATGAAGCTAGCACTGCGGCCCCACTTTTGCATGGAAGTCTAATAGCAAGCGTTCTTTTTTATTATTATTATGAAATGTTTTTATTGTTATGTTAATCCCCATACATTACATCATTAGTTTTAGATATAGTGTTCCATGATTCCTTGTTTGTGCATAACACCCAGTGCTCCATGCAGATCGTGCCCTGCTCAATACCCATCACCAGGCTAACCCATCCTCCCACCCCCCTCCCCTCTAGAACCCTCAGTTTGTTTTTCAGAGTCCATCGTCTCTCATGGTTCTTCTCCCCCTCCGATTTTCCCCCCTTCATTCTTCCCCTCCTGCTACATTCTTCTTCTTCTTTTTTTCTTTCTTAACATATATTGCATTATTGGTTTCAGAGGTACAGATCTGAGATTCAACAGTCTTGCACAATTCACAGCGCTTACCAGAACACATACCCTCCCCAGTGTCCAACACCCAGTGACCCCATCCCTCCCACCCCAGCCCCGACTCCAGCAACCCTCAGTTTGTTTCCTGAGATTAAGAATTCCTCATATCAGTGAGGTCATATGATACATGTCTTTCTCTGTTTGACTTATTTCGCTCAGCATGATACCCTCCAGTTCCATCCACGTCGTTGCAGATGGCAAGATCTCATTCCTTTTGATGGCTGCATAATATTCCATTGTATATATATATATATATATATATATATATATATATATATATACCCCCTCTTCTTTATCCATTCATTTGTTGGTGGACATCTTGGCTCTTTCCACAGTTTGGCTATTGTGGACATTAATAGCAAGCGTTCTACCTCGGAGAAACAACACTGAAGAGAAACCGTGCTTTAGCTACCGACGACCTCTGTGTGGGAGGAAGCAGTTTAGGGTGTACGGTGGGTGAGAGCCTGGGGACGGGTTCCGTTTCCTAAAATCGAGGGAGAGACAGGCCGCAGAGAAGGCAGCTCTCAACTCACACCATGGTTATGGGGCTAGTACCGTTGCCCCGGGTGTGTGTGCAGGCTTCATGAAAACCGCCTAACTCGAAGGAAAAACTCGCTGGAGAATCCATGCTTCAGCTAAAAGAGCCGCTCTGGAAGGTGGAAGCATTATGTTGTGTGCGTGCATGAGAGCCCTGCAAGGGAGTCCAAAGCTTTTTGTGAGTGAGCCTCAGGCCCCAGCAGAAGGCAGAACACGACTCCCCATGTGTTTCCTCACGCTAGCACGGCAGCCCCACTTTTGCATGGAAGTCTAACAGCTAGTGTTCTCACTCGAAGAAACAACACTGTAGAGAAACCCTGCTTTAGCTACCGTCGACCTCTAGATGGAGGAAGTATTACACGGAGTACCGTGGCTGAGAGCCTGGGGAACGGGTTCCATACGTGAAACCAAGGGAGAAATAGGTCCGGGCAGAAGGCACCTCTGGACTCAGCTCTTGCTACCTGAAGCTAACACTACTGCTCCATGTGTGCTTGGAATGCTATGTGCTCGACACTGACTGGGAAGAAACAAGCCTGTAAAGAATCCCAGCTGCAGCTCATTCGCCTACCAGGCTACTAACACCAAGAATCAATGCTGTGGCGTTACTGCGCCTTAGCTAACATTGCCGTTCCTGAAGCCGCAGGAGTTGGATAGTGCTCGTGTATGAGAGACCGGGGAAAGGGTCCCAGACGTGAAATGGAGTGAGAAACAGGCCGGTGCGGAAGGCAGCTCTCAACTCACCTCTTGTTTATGAGGCTAGTACCCTTGCCCCGGGTGTGCCTGCAGGCCATAAGCCAACCACCTCACTCAAAGGAACAACTCTGTAGGGAATTCCTGCTTCGGCTAAAAGAGCCATGCCTCAGGGTGGACGCATTGTGTGGTGTGCATGCGTGAGTGCACAGCAAGTGAGTCCAAAACCATTTTCCTTGTGAGACCCAGGCCCCGCAAGAAGCCAGAACACGACTCCCCACTGGCTCCATGAAACTAGTACTGCGGCCCCACTTTTGAATGGAAGTCTAATAGCTAGCTTTCTAACTCGAAGAAACAACACTGTAGAGAAACCGTGCTTTAGCTACCGTCGACCTCTCTGTGGGCGAAGCAGTTTAGGGTGTACTGTGGCTGAGAGCCTGGGGACGGTTTCAATATCGTAATATCGGGGGAGAGACAGGCCGGTACAGAAGGCAGCTCTCAACCCACATCATGGTTATGGGGCTAGGACCGTTGCCCAGGGTGTGTGTGCAGGCTTAAACGAAGCCACCTAACTCGAAGGAAAAACTCGGTTGAGAGCCTGTGCTGCAGGTAAAACAGCTGCTCCTGAGGGTGGCAGCATTTTGTTGTGTGCGTGCGTGAGAGCACTGCAAGGGAGTCCAGACCCATTTTCCGTGTGGGACTCAGGCCCCGGCAGAAGACAGAACACGACTCCCCACTTGTTTCATGAAGCTAGCACTGCGGCCCCACTTTTGCATGGAAGTCTAATAGCAAGCGTTCTTTTTTATTATTATTATGAAATGTTTTTATTGTTATGTTAATCCCCATACATTACATCATTAGTTTTAGATATAGTGTTCCATGATTCCTTGTTTGTGCATAACACCCAGTGCTCCATGCAGATCGTGCCCTGCTCAATACCCATCACCAGGCTAACCCATCCTCCCACCCCCCTCCCCTCTAGAACCCTCAGTTTGTTTTTCAGAGTCCATCGTCTCTCATGGTTCTTCTCCCCCTCCGATTTTCCCCCCTTCATTCTTCCCCTCCTGCTACATTCTTCTTCTTCTTTTTTTCTTTCTTAACATATATTGCATTATTGGTTTCAGAGGTACAGATCTGAGATTCAACAGTCTTGCACAATTCACAGCGCTTACCAGAACACATACCCTCCCCAGTGTCCAACACCCAGTGACCCCATCCCTCCCACCCCAGCCCCCACTCCAGCAACCCTCAGTTTGTTTCCTGAGATTAAGAATTCCTCATATCAGTGAGGTCATATGATACATGTCTTTCTCTGTTTGACTTATTTCGCTCAGCATGATACCCTCCAGTTCCATCCACGTCGTTGCAGATGGCAAGATCTCATTCCTTTTGATGGCTGCATAATATTCCATTGTGTATATATATATATATATATATACGCCCTCTTCTTTATCCATTCATCTGTTGGTGGACATCTTGGCTCTTTCCACAGTTTGGCTATTGTGGACATTAATAGCAAGCGTTCTAACTCGGAGAAACAACACTGAAGAGAAACCGTGCTTTAGCTACTGACGACCTCTGTGTGGGAGGAAGCAGTTTAGGGTGTACGGTGGGTGAGAGCCTGGGGACGGGTTCCGTTTCCTAAAATCGAGGGAGAGACAGGCCGCAGAGAAGGCAGCTCTCAACTCACACCATGGTTATGGGGCTAGTACCGTTGCCCCGGGTGTGTGTGCAGGCTTCATGAAAACCGCCTAACTCGAAGGAAAAACTCGCTGGAGAATCCATGCTTCAGCTAAAAGAGCCGCTCTGGAAGGTGGAAGCATTATGTTGTGTGCGTGCATGAGAGCCCTGCAAGGGAGTCCAAAGCTTTTTGTGAGTGAGCCTCAGGCCCCAGCAGAAGGCAGAACACGACTCCCCATGTGTTTCCTCACGCTAGCACGGCAGCCCCACTTTTGCATGGAAGTCTAACAGCTAGTGTTCTCACTCGAAGAAACAACACTGTGGAGAAACCCTGCTTTAGCTACCGTCGACCTCTAGATGGAGGAAGTATTACACGGAGTACCGTGGCTGAGAGCCTGGGGAACGGGTTCCATACGTGAAACCAAGGGAGAAATAGGTCCGGGCAGAAGGCACCTCTGGACTCAGCTCTTGCTACCTGAAGCTAACACTACTGCTCCATGTGTGCTTGGAATGCTATGTGCTCGACACTGACTGGGAAGAAACAAGCCTGTAAAGAATCCCAGCTGCAGCTCATTCGCCTACCAGGCTACTAACACCAAGAATCAATGCTGTGGCGTTACTGCGCCTTAGCTAACATTGCCGTTCCTGAAGCCGCAGGAGTTGGATAGTGCTCGTGTATGAGAGACCGGGGAAAGGGTCCCAGACGTGAAATGGAGTGAGAAACAGGCCGGTGCGGAAGGCAGCTCTCAACTCACCTCTTGTTTATGAGGCTAGTACCCTTGCCCCGGGTGTGCCTGCAGGCCATAAGCCAACCACCTCACTCAAAGGAACAACTCTGTAGGGAATTCCTGCTTCGGCTAAAAGAGCCATGCCTCAGGGTGGACGCATTGTGTGGTGTGCATGCGTGAGTGCACAGCAAGTGAGTCCAAAACCATTTTCCTTGTGAGACCCAGGCCCCGCAAGAAGCCAGAACACGACTCCCCACTGGCTCCATGAAACTAGTACTGCGGCCCCGCTTTTGAATGGAAGTCTAATAGCTAGCTTTCTAACTCGAAGAAACAACACTGTAGAGAAACCGTGCTTTAGCTACCGTCGACCTCTCTGTGGGCGAAGCAGTTTAGGGTGTACTGTGGCTGAGAGCCTGGGGACGGTTTCAATATCGTAATATCGGGGGAGAGACAGGCCGGTACAGAAGGCAGCTCTCAACCCACATCATGGTTATGGGGCTAGGACCGTTGCCCAGGGTGTGTGTGCAGGCTTAAACGAAGCCACCTAACTCGAAGGAAAAACTCGGTTGAGAGCCTGTGCTGCAGGTAAAACAGCTGCTCCTGAGGGTGGCAGCATTTTGTTGTGTGCGTGCGTGAGAGCACTGCAAGGGAGTCCAGACCCATTTTCCGTGTGGGACTCAGGCCCCGGCAGAAGACAGAACACGACTCCCCACTTGTTTCATGAAGCTAGCACTGCGGCCCCACTTTTGCATGGAAGTCTAATAGCAAGCGTTCTTTTTTATTATTATTATGAAATGTTTTTATTGTTATGTTAATCCCCATACATTACATCATTAGTTTTAGATATAGTGTTCCATGATTCCTTGTTTGTGCGTAACACCCAGTGCTCCATGCAGATCGTGCCCTGCTCAATACCCATCACCAGGCTAACCCATCCTCCCACCCCCCTCCCCTCTAGAACCCTCAGTTTGTTTTTCAGAGTCCATCGTCTCTCATGGTTCTTCTCCCCCTCCGATTTTCCCCCCTTCATTCTTCCCCTCCTGCTACATTCTTCTTCTTCTTTTTTTCTTTCTTAACATATATTGCATTATTGGTTTCAGAGGTACAGATCTGAGATTCAACAGTCTTGCACAATTCACAGCGCTTACCAGAACACATACCCTCCCCAGTGTCCAACACCCAGTGACCCCATCCCTCCCACCCCAGCCCCCACTCCAGCAACCCTCAGTTTGTTTCCTGAGATTAAGAATTCCTCATATCAGTGAGGTCATATGATACATGTCTTTCTCTGTTTGACTTATTTCGCTCAGCATGATACCCTCCAGTTCCATCCACGTCGTTGCAGATGGCAAGATCTCATTCCTTTTGATGGCTGCATAATATTCCATTGTGTATATATATATATATATATATATATACGCCCTCTTCTTTATCCATTCATCTGTTGGTGGACATCTTGGCTCTTTCCACAGTTTGGCTATTGTGGACATTAATAGCAAGCGTTCTAACTCGGAGAAACAACACTGAAGAGAAACCGTGCTTTAGCTACCGACGACCTCTGTGTGGGAGGAAGCAGTTTAGGGTGTACGGTGGGTGAGAGCCTGGGGACGGGTTCCGTTTCCTAAAATCGAGGGAGAGACAGGCCGCAGAGAAGGCAGCTCTCAACTCACACCATGGTTATGGGGCTAGTACCGTTGCCCCGGGTGTGTGTGCAGGCTTCATGAAAACCGCCTAACTCGAAGGAAAAACTCGCTGGAGAATCCATGCTTCAGCTAAAAGAGCCGCTCTGGAAGGTGGAAGCATTATGTTGTGTGCGTGCATGAGAGCCCTGCAAGGGAGTCCAAAGCTTTTTGTGAGTGAGCCTCAGGCCCCAGCAGAAGGCAGAACACGACTCCCCATGTGTTTCCTCACGCTAGCACGGCAGCCCCACTTTTGCATGGAAGTCTAACAGCTAGTGTTCTCACTCGAAGAAACAACACTGTGGAGAAACCCTGCTTTAGCTACCGTCGACCTCTAGATGGAGGAAGTATTACACGGAGTACCGTGGCTGAGAGCCTGGGGAACGGGTTCCATACGTGAAACCAAGGGAGAAATAGGTCCGGGCAGAAGGCACCTCTGGACTCAGCTCTTGCTACCTGAAGCTAACACTACTGCTCCATGTGTGCTTGGAATGCTATGTGCTCGACACTGACTGGGAAGAAACAAGCCTGTAAAGAATCCCAGCTGCAGCTCATTCGCCTACCAGGCTACTAACACCAAGAATCAATGCTGTGGCGTTACTGCGCCTTAGCTAACATTGCCGTTCCTGAAGCCGCAGGAGTTGGATAGTGCTCGTGTATGAGAGACCGGGGAAAGGGTCCCAGACGTGAAATGGAGTGAGAAACAGGCCGGTGCGGAAGGCAGCTCTCAACTCACCTCTTGTTTATGAGGCTAGTACCCTTGCCCCGGGTGTGCCTGCAGGCCATAAGCCAACCACCTCACTCAAAGGAACAACTCTGTAGGGAATTCCTGCTTCGGCTAAAAGAGCCATGCCTCAGGGTGGACGCATTGTGTGGTGTGCATGCGTGAGTGCACAGCAAGTGAGTCCAAAACCATTTTCCTTGTGAGACCCAGGCCCCGCAAGAAGCCAGAACACGACTCCCCACTGGCTCCATGAAACTAGTACTGCGGCCCCGCTTTTGAATGGAAGTCTAATAGCTAGCTTTCTAACTCGAAGAAACAACACTGTAGAGAAACCGTGCTTTAGCTACCGTCGACCTCTCTGTGGGCGAAGCAGTTTAGGGTGTACTGTGGCTGAGAGCCTGGGGACGGTTTCAATATCGTAATATCGGGGGAGAGACAGGCCGGTACAGAAGGCAGCTCTCAACCCACATCATGGTTATGGGGCTAGGACCGTTGCCCAGGGTGTGTGTGCAGGCTTAAACGAAGCCACCTAACTCGAAGGAAAAACTCGGTTGAGAGCCTGTGCTGCAGGTAAAACAGCTGCTCCTGAGGGTGGCAGCATTTTGTTGTGTGCGTGCGTGAGAGCACTGCAAGGGAGTCCAGACCCATTTTCCGTGTGGGACTCAGGCCCCGGCAGAAGACAGAACACGACTCCCCACTTGTTTCATGAAGCTAGCACTGCGGCCCCACTTTTGCATGGAAGTCTAATAGCAAGCGTTCTTTTTTATTATTATTATGAAATGTTTTTATTGTTATGTTAATCCCCATACATTACATCATTAGTTTTAGATATAGTGTTCCATGATTCCTTGTTTGTGCGTAACACCCAGTGCTCCATGCAGATCGTGCCCTGCTCAATACCCATCACCAGGCTAACCCATCCTCCCACCCCCCTCCCCTCTAGAACCCTCAGTTTGTTTTTCAGAGTCCATCGTCTCTCATGGTTCTTCTCCCCCTCCGATTTTCCCCCCTTCATTCTTCCCCTCCTGCTACATTCTTCTTCTTCTTTTTTTCTTTCTTAACATATATTGCATTATTGGTTTCAGAGGTACAGATCTGAGATTCAACAGTCTTGCACAATTCACAGCGCTTACCAGAACACATACCCTCCCCAGTGTCCAACACCCAGTGACCCCATCCCTCCCACCCCAGCCCCCACTCCAGCAACCCTCAGTTTGTTTCCTGAGATTAAGAATTCCTCATATCAGTGAGGTCATATGATACATGTCTTTCTCTGTTTGACTTATTTCGCTCAGCATGATACCCTCCAGTTCCATCCACGTCGTTGCAGATGGCAAGATCTCATTCCTTTTGATGGCTGCATAATATTCCATTGTGTATATATATACATATATATATATATATATACGCTCTCTTCTTTATCCATTTATCTGTTGGTGGACATCTTGGCTCTTTCCACAGTTTGGCTATTGTGGACATTAATAGCAAGCGTTCTAACTCGGAGAAACAACACTGAAGAGAAACCGTGCTTTAGCTACCGACGACCTCTGTGTGGGAGGAAGCAGTTTAGGGTGTACGGTGGGTGAGAGCCTGGGGACGGGTTCCGTTTCCTAAAATCGAGGGAGAGACAGGCCGCAGAGAAGGCAGCTCTCAACTCACACCATGGTTATGGGGCTAGAACCGTTGCCCTGGGTGTGTGTGCAGGCTTCATGAAAACCACCTAACTCGAAGGAAAAACTCGCTGGAGAATCCATGCTTCAGCTAAAAGAGCCGCTCTGGAAGGTGGAAGCATTATGTTGTGTGCGTGCATGAGAGCCCTGCAAGGGAGTCCAAAGCTTTTTGTGAGTGAGCCTCAGGCCCCAGCAGAAGGCAGAACACGACTCCCCATGTGTTTCCTCACGCTAGCACGGCAGCCCCACTTTTGCATGGAAGTCTAACAGCTAGTGTTCTCACTCGAAGAAACAACACTGTGGAGAAACCCTGCTTTAGCTACCGTCGACCTCTAGATGGAGGAAGTATTACACGGACTACCGTGGCTGAGAGCCTGGGGAACGGGTTCCATACGTGAAACCAAGGGAGAAATAGGTCCGGGCAGAAGGCACCTCTGGACTCAGCTCTTGCTACCTGAAGCTAACACTACTGCTCCATGTGTGCTTGGAATGCTATGTGCTCGACACTGACTGGGAAGAAACAAGCCTGTAAAGAATCCCAGCTGCAGCTCATTCGCCTACCAGGCTACTAACACCAAGAATCAATGCTGTGGCGTTACTGTGCCTTAGCTAACATTGCCGTTCCTGAAGCCGCAGGAGTTGGATAGTGCTCGTGTATGAGAGACCGGGGAAAGGGTCCCAGACGTGAAATGGAGTGAGAAACAGGCCGGTGCGGAAGGCAGCTCTCAACTCACCTCTTGTTTATGAGGCTAGTACCCTTGCCCCGGGTGTGCCTGCAGGCCATAAGCCAACCACCTCACTCAAAGGAACAACTCTGTAGGGAATTCCTGCTTCGGCTAAAAGAGCCATGCCTCAGGGTGGACGCATTGTGTGGTGTGCATGCGTGAGTGCACAGCAAGTGAGTCCAAAACCATTTTCCTTGTGAGACCCAGGCCCCGCAAGAAGCCAGAACACGACTCCCCACTGGCTCCATGAAACTAGTACTGCGGCCCCGCTTTTGAATGGAAGTCTAATAGCTAGCTTTCTAACTCGAAGAAACAACACTGTAGAGAAACCGTGCTTTAGCTACCGTCGACCTCTCTGTGGGCGAAGCAGTTTAGGGTGTACTGTGGCTGAGAGCCTGGGGACGGTTTCAATATCGTAATATCGGGGGAGAGACAGGCCGGTACAGAAGGCAGCTCTCAACCCACATCATGGTTATGGGGCTAGGACCGTTGCCCAGGGTGTGTGTGCAGGCTTAAACGAAGCCACCTAACTCGAAGGAAAAACTCGGTTGAGAGCCTGTGCTGCAGGTAAAACAGCTGCTCCTGAGGGTGGCAGCATTTTGTTGTGTGCGTGCGTGAGAGCACTGCAAGGGAGTCCAGACCCATTTTCCGTGTGGGACTCAGGCCCCGGCAGAAGACAGAACACGACTCCCCACTTGTTTCATGAAGCTAGCACTGCGGCCCCACTTTTGCATGGAAGGCTAATAGCAAGCGTTCTTTTTTATTATTATTATGAAATGTTTTTATTGTTATGTTAATCCCCATACATTACATCATTAGTTTTAGATATAGTGTTCCATGATTCCTTGTTTGTGCGTAACACCCAGTGCTCCATGCAGATCGTGCCCTGCTCAATACCCATCACCAGGCTAACCCATCCTCCCACCCCCCTCCCCTCTAGAACCCTCAGTTTGTTTTTCAGAGTCCATCGTCTCTCATGGTTCTTCTCCCCCTCCGATTTTCCCCCCTTCATTCTTCCCCTCCTGCTACATTCTTCTTCTTCTTTTTTTCTTTCTTAACATATATTGCATTATTGGTTTCAGAGGTACAGATCTGAGATTCAACAGTCTTGCACAATTCACAGCGCTTACCAGAACACATACCCTCCCCAGTGTCCAACACCCAGTGACCCCATCCCTCCCACCCCAGCCCCCACTCCAGCAACCCTCAGTTTGTTTCCTGAGATTAAGAATTCCTCATATCAGTGAGGTCATATGATACATGTCTTTCTCTGTTTGACTTATTTCGCTCAGCATGATACCCTCCAGTTCCATCCACGTCGTTGCAGATGGCAAGATCTCATTCCTTTTGATGGCTGCATAATATTCCATTGTGTATATATATATATATATATATATATATATATATATACGCCCTCTTCTTTATCGATTCATCTGTTGGTGGACATCTTGGCTCTTTCCACAGTTTGGCTATTGTGGACATTAATAGCAAGCGTTCGAACTCGGAGAAACAACACTGAAGAGAAACCGTGCTTTAGCTACCGACGACCTCTGTGTGGGAGGAAGCAGTTTAGGGTGTACGGTGGGTGAGAGCCTGGGGACGGGTTCCGTTTCCTAAAATCGAGGGAGAGACAGGCCGCAGAGAAGGCAGCTCTCAACTCACACCATGGTTATGGGGCTAGTACCGTTGCCCCGGGTGTGTGTGCAGGCTTCATGAAAACCGCCTAACTCGAAGGAAAAACTCGCTGGAGAATCCATGCTTCAGCTAAAAGAGCCGCTCTGGAAGGTGGAAGCATTATGTTGTGTGCGTGCATGAGAGCCCTGCAAGGGAGTCCAAAGCTTTTTGTGAGTGAGCCTCAGGCCCCAGCAGAAGGCAGAACACGACTCCCCATGTGTTTCCTCACGCTAGCACGGCAGCCCCACTTTTGCATGGAAGTCTAACAGCTAGTGTTCTCACTCGAAGAAACAACACTGTGGAGAAACCCTGCTTTAGCTACCGTCGACCTCTAGATGGAGGAAGTATTACACGGAGTACCGTGGCTGAGAGCCTGGGGAACGGGTTCCATACGTGAAACCAAGGGAGAAATAGGTCCGGGCAGAAGGCACCTCTGGACTCAGCTCTTGCTACCTGAAGCTAACACTACTGCTCCATGTGTGCTTGGAATGCTATGTGCTCGACACTGACTGGGAAGAAACAAGCCTGTAAAGAATCCCAGCTGCAGCTCATTCGCCTACCAGGCTACTAACACCAAGAATCAATGCTGTGGCGTTACTGCGCCTTAGCTAACATTGCCGTTCCTGAAGCCGCAGGAGTTGGATAGTGCTCGTGTATGAGAGACCGGGGAAAGGGTCCCAGACGTGAAATGGAGTGAGAAACAGGCCTGTGCGGAAGGCAGCTCTCAACTCACCTCTTGTTTATGAGGCTAGTACCCTTGCCCCGGGTGTGCCTGCAGGCCATAAGCCAACCACCTCACTCAAAGGAACAACTCTGTAGGGAATTCCTGCTTCGGCTAAAAGAGCCATGCCTCAGGGTGGACGCATTGTGTGGTGTGCATGCGTGAGTGCACAGCAAGTGAGTCCAAAACCATTTTCCTTGTGAGACCCAGGCCCCGCAAGAAGCCAGAACACGACTCCCCACTGGCTCCATGAAACTAGTACTGCGGCCCCGCTTTTGAATGGAAGTCTAATAGCTAGCTTTCTAACTCGAAGAAACAACACTGTAGAGAAACCGTGCTTTAGCTACCGTCGACCTCTCTGTGGGCGAAGCAGTTTAGGGTGTACTGTGGCTGAGAGCCTGGGGACGGTTTCAATATCGTAATATCGGGGGAGAGACAGGCCGGCACAGAAGGCAGCTCTCAACCCACATCATGGTTATGGGGCTAGGACCGTTGCCCAGGGTGTGTGTGCAGGCTTAAACGAAGCCACCTAACTCGAAGGAAAAACTCGGTTGAGAGCCTGTGCTGCAGGTAAAACAGCTGCTCCTGAGGGTGGCAGCATTTTGTTGTGTGCGTGCGTGAGAGCACTGCAAGGGAGTCCAGACCCATTTTCCGTGTGGGACTCAGGCCCCGGCAGAAGACAGAACACGACTCCCCACTTGTTTCATGAAGCTAGCACTGCGGCCCCACTTTTGCATGGAAGTCTAATAGCAAGCGTTCTTTTTTATTATTATTATGAAATGTTTTTATTGTTATGTTAATCCCCATACATTACATCATTAGTTTTAGATATAGTGTTCCATGATTCCTTGTTTGTGCGTAACACCCAGTGCTCCATGCAGATCGTGCCCTGCTCAATACCCATCACCAGGCTAACCCATCCTCCCACCCCCCTCCCCTCTAGAACCCTCAGTTTGTTTTTCAGAGTCCATCGTCTCTCATGGTTCTTCTCCCCCTCCGATTTTCCCCCCTTCATTCTTCCCCTCCTGCTACATTCTTCTTCTTCTTTTTTTCTTTCTTAACATATATTGCATTATTGGTTTCAGAGGTACAGATCTGAGATTCAACAGTCTTGCACAATTCACAGCGCTTACCAGAACACATACCCTCCCCAGTGTCCAACACCCAGTGACCCCATCCCTCCCACCCCAGCCCCCACTCCAGCAACCCTCAGTTTGTTTCCTGAGATTAAGAATTCCTCATATCAGTGAGGTCATATGATACATGTCTTTCTCTGTTTGACTTATTTCGCTCAGCATGATACCCTCCAGTTCCATCCACGTCGTTGCAGATGGCAAGATCTCATTCCTTTTGATGGCTGCGTAATATTCCATTGTGTATATATATACATATATATATATATATATACGCCCTCTTCTTTATCCATTTATCTGTTGGTGGACATCTTGGCTCTTTCCACAGTTTGGCTATTGTGGACATTATTAGCAAGCGTTCTAACTCGGAGAAACAACACTGAAGAGAAACCGTGCTTTAGCTACCGACGACCTCTGTGTGGGAGGAAGCAGTTTAGGGTGTACGGTGGGTGAGAGCCTGGGGACGGGTTCCGTTTCCTAAAATCGAGGGAGAGACAGGCCGCAGAGAAGGCAGCTCTCAACTCACACCATGGTTATGGGGCTAGAACCGTTGCCCTGGGTGTGTGTGCAGGCTTCATGAAAACCACCTAACTCGAAGGAAAAACTCGCTGGAGAATCCATGCTTCAGCTAAAAGAGCCGCTCTGGAAGGTGGAAGCATTATGTTGTGTGCGTGCATGAGAGCCCTGCAAGGGAGTCCAAAGCTTTTTGTGAGTGAGCCTCAGGCCCCAGCAGAAGGCAGAACACGACTCCCCATGTGTTTCCTCACGCTAGCACGGCAGCCCCACTTTTGCATGGAAGTCTAACAGCTAGTGTTCTCACTCGAAGAAACAACACTGTGGAGAAACCCTGCTTTAGCTACCGTCGACCTCTAGATGGAGGAAGTATTACACGGACTACCGTGGCTGAGAGCCTGGGGAACGGGTTCCATACGTGAAACCAAGGGAGAAATAGGTCCGGGCAGAAGGCACCTCTGGACTCAGCTCTTGCTACCTGAAGCTAACACTACTGCTCCATGTGTGCTTGGAATGCTATGTGCTCGACACTGACTGGGAAGAAACAAGCCTGTAAAGAATCCCAGCTGCAGCTCATTCGCCTACCAGGCTACTAACACCAAGAATCAATGCTGTGGCGTTACTGTGCCTTAGCTAACATTGCCGTTCCTGAAGCCGCAGGAGTTGGATAGTGCTCGTGTATGAGAGACCGGGGAAAGGGTCCCAGACGTGAAATGGAGTGAGAAACAGGCCGGTGCGGAAGGCAGCTCTCAACTCACCTCTTGTTTATGAGGCTAGTACCCTTGCCCCGGGTGTGCCTGCAGGCCATAAGCCAACCACCTCACTCAAAGGAACAACTCTGTAGGGAATTCCTGCTTCGGCTAAAAGAGCCATGCCTCAGGGTGGACGCATTGTGTGGTGTGCATGCGTGAGTGCACAGCAAGTGAGTCCAAAACCATTTTCCTTGTGAGACCCAGGCCCCGCAAGAAGCCAGAACACGACTCCCCACTGGCTCCATGAAACTAGTACTGCGGCCCCGCTTTTGAATGGAAGTCTAATAGCTAGCTTTCTAACTCGAAGAAACAACACTGTAGAGAAACCGTGCTTTAGCTACCGTCGACCTCTCTGTGGGCGAAGCAGTTTAGGGTGTACTGTGGCTGAGAGCCTGGGGACGGTTTCAATATCGTAATATCGGGGGAGAGACAGGCCGGTACAGAAGGCAGCTCTCAACCCACATCATGGTTATGGGGCTAGGACCGTTGCCCAGGGTGTGTGTGCAGGCTTAAACGAAGCCACCTAACTCGAAGGAAAAACTCGGTTGAGAGCCTGTGCTGCAGGTAAAACAGCTGCTCCTGAGGGTGGCAGCATTTTGTTGTGTGCGTGCGTGAGAGCACTGCAAGGGAGTCCAGACCCATTTTCCGTGTGGGACTCAGGCCCTGGCAGAAGACAGAACACGACTCCCCACTTGTTTCATGAAGCTAGCACTGCGGCCCCACTTTTGCATGGAAGTCTAATAGCAAGCGTTCTTTTTTATTATTATTATGAAATGTTTTTATTGTTATGTTAATCCCCATACATTACATCATTAGTTTTAGATATAGTGTTCCATGATTCCTTGTTTGTGCATAACACCCAGTGCTCCATGCAGATCGTGCCCTGCTCAATACCCATCACCAGGCTAACCCATCCTCCCACCCCCCTCCCCTCTAGAACCCTCAGTTTGTTTTTCAGAGTCCATCGTCTCTCATGGTTCTTCTCCCCCTCCGATTTTCCCCCCTTCATTCTTCCCCTCCTGCTACATTCTTCTTCTTCTTTTTTTCTTTCTTAACATATATTGCATTATTGGTTTTAGAGGTACAGATCTGAGATTCAACAGTCTTGCACAATTCACAGCGCTTACCAGAACACATACCCTCCCCAGTGTCCAACACCCAGTGACCCCATCCCTCCCACCCCAGCCCCGACTCCAGCAACCCTCAGTTTGTTTCCTGAGATTAAGAATTCCTCATATCAGTGAGGTCATATGATACATGTCTTTCTCTGTTTGACTTATTTCGCTCAGCATGATACCCTCCAGTTCCATCCACGTCGTTGCAGATGGCAAGATCTCATTCCTTTTGATGGCTGCATAATATTCCATTGTATATATATATATATATATATATATATATATATATACCCCCTCTTCTTTATCCATTCATCTGTTGGTGCACATCTTGGCTCTTTCCACAGTTTGGCTATTGTGGACATTAATAGCAAGCGTTCTAACTCGGAGAAACAACACTGAAGAGAAACCGTGCTTTAGCTACCGACGACCTCTGTGTGGGAGGAAGCAGTTTAGGGTGTACGGTGGGTGAGAGCCTGGGGACGGGTTCCGTTTCCTAAAATCGAGGGAGAGACAGGCCGCAGAGAAGGCAGCTCTCAACTCACACCATGGTTATGGGGCTAGTACCGTCGCCCCGAGTGTGTGTGCAGGCTTCATGAAAACCGCCTAACTCGAAGGAAAAACTCGCTGGAGAATCCATGCTTCAGCTAAAAGAGCCGCTCTTGAAGGTGGAAGCATTATGTTGTGTGCGTGCATGAGAGCCCTGCAAGGGAGTCCAAAGCTTTTTGTGAGTGAGCCTCAGGCCCCAGGAGAAGGCAGAACACAACTCCCCATGTGTTTCCTCACGCTAGCACGGCAGCCCCACTTTTGCATGGAAGTCTAACAGCTAGTGTTCTCACTCGAAGAAACAACACTGTAGAGAAACCCTGCTTTAGCCACCGTCGACCTCTAGATGTGGGAAGTATTACACGGAGTACCGTGGCTGAGAGCCTGGGGAACGGGTTCCATACGTGAAACCAAGGGAGAAATAGGTCCGGGCAGAAGGCACCTCTGGACTCAGCTCTTGCTACCTGAGGCTAACACTACTGCTCCATGTGTGCTTGGAATGCTATGTGCTCGACACTGACTGGGAAGAAACAAGCCTGTAAAGAATCCCAGCTGCAGCTCATTCGCCTACCAGGCTACTAACACCAAGAATCAATGCTGTGGCGTTACTGCGCCTTAGCTAACATTGCCGTTCCTGAAGCCGCAGGAGTTGGATAGTGCTCGTGTATGAGAGACCGGGGAAAGGGTCCCAGACGTGAAATGGAGTGAGAAACAGGCCGGTGCGGAAGGCAGCTCTCAACTCACCTCTTGTTTATGAGGCTAGTACCCTTGCCCCGGGTGTGCCTGCAGGCCATAAGCCAACCACCTCACTCAAAGGAACAACTCTGTAGGGAATTCCTGCTTCGGCTAAAAGAGCCATGCCTCAGGGTGTACGCATTGTGTGGTGTGCATGCATGAGTGCACAGCAAGTGAGTCCAAAACCATTTTCCTTGTGAGACCCAGGCCCCGCAAGAAGCCAGAACACGACTCCCCACTGGCTCCATGAAACTAGTACTGCGGCCCCGCTTTTGAATGGAAGTCTAATAGCTAGCTTTCTAACTCGAAGAAACAACACTGTAGAGAAACCGTGCTTTAGCTACCGTCGACCTCTCTGTGGGCGAAGCAGTTTAGGGTGTACTGTGGCTGAGAGCCTGGGGACGGTTTCAATATCGTAATATCGGGGGAGAGACAGGCCGGTACAGAAGGCAGCTCTCAACCCACATCATGGTTATGGGGCTAGGACCGTGGCCCAGGGTGTGTGTGCAGGCTTAAACGAAGCCACCTAACTCGAAGGAAAAACTCGGTTGAGAGCCTGTGCTGCAGGTAAAGCAGCTGCTCCTGAGGGTGGCAGCATTTTGTTGTGTGCGTGCGTGAGAGCACTGCAAGGCAGTCCAGACCCATTTTCCGTGTGGGACTCACGCCCCGGCAGAAGACAGAACACGACTCCCCACTTGTTTCATGAAGCTAGCACTGCGGCCCCACTTTTCCATGGAAATCTAATAGCAAGCGTTCTTTTTTATTATTATTATGAAATGTTTTTCTTGTTATGTTAATCCCCATACATTACATCATTAGTTTTAGATATAGTGTTCCATGATTCCTTGTTTGTGCATAACACCCAGTGCTCCATGCAGATCGTGCCCTGCTCAATACCCATCACCAGGCTAACCCATCCTCCCAACCCCCTCCCCTCTAGAACCCTCAGTTTGTTTTTCAGAGTCCATCGTCTCTCATGGTTCTTCTCCCCCTCCGATTTTCCCCCCTTCATTCTTCCCCTCCTGCTACATTCTTCTTCTTCTTTTTTTCTTTCTTAACATATATTGCATTATTGGTTTCAGAGGTACAGATCTGAGATTCAACAGTCTTGCACAATTCACAGCGCTTACCAGAACACATACCCTCCCCAGTGTCCAACACCCAGTGACCCCATCCCTCCCACCCCAGCCCCGACTCCAGCAACCCTCAGTTTGTTTCCTGAGATTAAGAATTCCTCATATCAGTGAGGTCATATGATACATGTCTTTCTCTGTTTGACTTATTTCGCTCAGCATGATACCCTCCAGTTCCATCCACGTCGTTGCAGATGGCAAGATCTCATTCCTTTTGATGGCTGCATAATATTCCATTGTATATATATATACCCCCTCTTCTTTATCCATTCATCCGTTGGTGGACATCTTGGCTCTTTCCACAGTTTGGCTATTGTGGACATTAATAGCAAGCGTTCTAACTCGGAGAAACAACACTGAAGAGAAACCGTGCTTTAGCTACCGACGACCTCTGTGTGGGAGGAAGCAGTTTAGGGTGTACGGTGGGTGAGAGCCTCGGGACGGGTTCCGTTTCCCAAAATCGAGGGAGAGACAGGCCGGAGAGAAGGCAGCTCTCAACTCACACCATGGTTATGGGGCTAGTACCGTTGCCCCGGGTGTGTGTGCAGGCTTCACGAAAACCGCCTAACTCGAAGGAAAAACTCGCTGGAGAATCCATGCTTCAGCTAAAAGAGCCGCTCTTGAAGGTGGAAGCATTATGTTGTGTGCGTGCATGAGAGCCCTGCAAGGGAGTCCAAAGCTTTTTGTGAGTGAGCCTCAGGCCCCAGCAGAAGGCAGAACACGACTCCCCATGTGTTTCATCACGCTAGCACGGCAGCCCCACTTTTGCATGAAAGTCTAACAGCTAGTGTTCTCACTCGAAGAAACAACACTGTAGAGAAACCCTGCTTTAGCTACCGTCGACCTCTAGATGGAGGAAGTATTACACGGACTACCGTGGCTGAGAGCCTGGGGAACGGGTTCCATACGTGAAACCAAGGGAGAAATAGGTCCGGGCAGAAGGCACCTCTGGACTCAGCTCTTGCTACCTGAAGCTAACACTACTGCTCCATGTGTGCTTGGAATGCTATGTGCTCGACACTGACTGGGAAGAAACAAGCCTGTAAAGAATCCCAGCTGCAGCTCATTCGCCTACCAGGCTCCTAACACCAAGAATCAATGCTGTGGCGTTACTGCGCCTTAGCTAACATTGCCGTTCCTGAAGCCGCAGGAGTTGGATAGTGCTCGTGTATGAGAGACCGGGGAAAGGGTCCCAGACGTGAAATGGAGTGAGAAACAGGCCGGTGCGGAAGGCAGCTCTCAACTCACCTCTTGTTTATGAGGCTAGTACCCTTGCCCCGGGTGTGCCTGCAGGCCATAGGCCAACCACCTCACTCAAAGGAACAACTCTGTAGGGAATTCCTGCTTCGGCTAAAAGAGCCATGCCTCAGGGTGGACGCATTGTGTGGTGTGCATGCGTGAGTGCACAGCAAGTGAGTCCAAAACCATTTTCCTTGTGAGACCCAGGCCCCGCAAGAAGCCAGAACACGACTCCCCACTGGCTCCATGAAACTAGTACTGCGGCCCCGCTTTTGAATGGAAGTCTAATAGCTAGCTTTCTAACTCGAAGAAACAACACTGTAGAGAAACCGTGCTTTAGCTACCGTCGACCTCTCTGTGGGCGAAGCAGTTTAGGGTGTACTGTGGCTGAGAGCCTGGGGACGGTTTCAATATCGTAATATCGGGGGAGAGACAGGCCGGTACAGAAGGCAGCTCTCAACCCACATCATGGTTATGGGGCTAGGACCGTTGCCCAGGGTGTGTGTGCAGGCTTAAACGAAGCCACCTAACTCGAAGGAAAAACTCGGTTGAGAGCCTGTGCTGCAGGTAAAACAGCTGCTCCTGAGGGTGGCAGCATTTTGTTGTGTGCGTGCGTGAGAGCACTGCAAGGGAGTCCAGACCCATTTTCCGTGTGGGACTCAGGCCCCGGCAGAAGACAGAACACGACTCCCCACTTGTTTCATGAAGCTAGCACTGCGGCCCCACTTTTGCATGGAAGTCTAATAGCAAGCGTTCTTTTTTATTATTATTATGAAATGTTTTTATTGTTATGTTAATCCCCATACATTACATCATTAGTTTTAGATATAGTGTTCCATGATTCCTTGTTTGTGCATAACACCCAGTGCTCCATGCAGATCGTGCCCTGCTCAATACCCATCACCAGGCTAACCCATCCTCCCACCCCCCTCCCCTCTAGAACCCTCAGTTTGTTTTTCAGAGTCCATCGTCTCTCATGGTTCTTCTCCCCCTCCGATTTTCCCCCCTTCATTCTTCCCCTCCTGCTACATTCTTCTTCTTCTTTTTTTCTTTCTTAACGTATATTGCATTATTGGTTTTAGAGGTACAGATCTGAGATTCAACAGTCTTGCACAATTCACAGCGCTTACCAGAACACATACCCTCCCCAGTGTCCAACACCCAGTGACCCCATCCCTCCCACCCCAGCCCCGAATCCAGCAACCCTCAGTTTGTTTCCTGAGATTAAGAATTCCTCATATCAGTGAGGTCATATGATACATGTCTTTCTCTGTTTGACTTATTTCGCTCAGCATGATACCCTCCAGTTCCATCCACGTCGTTGCAGATGGCAAGATCTCATTCCTTTTGATGGCTGCATAATATTCCATTGTATATATATATATATATATATATATATATATATATATATACCCCCTCTTCTTTATCCATTCATCTGTTGGTGCACATCTTGGCTCTTTCCACAGTTTGGCTATTGTGGACATTAATAGCAAGCGTTCTAACTCGGAGAAACAACACTGAAGAGAAACCGTGCTTTAGCTACCGACGACCTCTGTGTGGGAGGAAGCAGTTTAGGGTGTACGGTGGGTGAGAGCCTGGGGACGGGTTCCGTTTCCTAAAATCGAGGGAGAGACAGGCCGCAGAGAAGGCAGCTCTCAACTCACACCATGGTTATGGGGCTAGTACCGTTGCCCCGGGTGTGTGTGCAGGCTTCATGAAAACCGCCTAACTCGAAGGAAAAACTCGCTGGAGAATCCATGCTTCAGCTAAAAGAGCCGCTCTGGAAGGTGGAAGCATTATGTTGTGTGCGTGCATGAGAGCCCTGCAAGGGAGTCCAAAGCTTTTTGTGAGTGAGCCTCAGGCCCCAGCAGAAGGCAGAACACGACTCCCCATGTGTTTCCTCACGCTAGCACGGCAGCCCCACTTTTGCATGGAAGTCTAACAGCTAGTGTTCTCACTCGAAGAAACAACACTGTGGAGAAACCCTGCTTTAGCTACCGTCGACCTCTAGATGGAGGAAGTATTACACGGAGTACCGTGGCTGAGAGCCTGGGGAACGGGTTCCATACGTGAAACCAAGGGAGAAATAGGTCCGGGCAGAAGGCACCTCTGGACTCAGCTCTTGCTACCTGAAGCTAACACTACTGCTCCATGTGTGCTTGGAATGCTATGTGCTCGACACTGACTGGGAAGAAACAAGCCTGTAAAGAATCCCAGCTGCAGCTCATTCGCCTACCAGGCTACTAACACCAAGAATCAATGCTGTGGCGTTACTGCGCCTTAGCTAACATTGCCGTTCCTGAAGCCGCAGGAGTTGGATAGTGCTCGTGTATGAGAGACCGGGGAAAGGGTCCCAGACGTGAAATGGAGTGAGAAACAGGCCGGTGCGGAAGGCAGCTCTCAACTCACCTCTTGTTTATGAGGCTAGTACCCTTGCCCCGGGTGTGCCTGCAGGCCATAAGCCAACCACCTCACTCAAAGGAACAACTCTGTAGGGAATTCCTGCTTCGGCTAAAAGAGCCATGCCTCAGGGTGGACGCATTGTGTGGTGTGCATGCGTGAGTGCACAGCAAGTGAGTCCAAAACCATTTTCCTTGTGAGACCCAGGCCCCGCAAGAAGCCAGAACACGACTCCCCACTGGCTCCATGAAACTAGTACTGCGGCCCCGCTTTTGAATGGAAGTCTAATAGCTAGCTTTCTAACTCGAAGAAACAACACTGTAGAGAAACCGTGCTTTAGCTACCGTCGACCTCTCTGTGGGCGAAGCAGTTTAGGGTGTACTGTGGCTGAGAGCCTGGGGACGGTTTCAATATCGTAATATCGGGGGAGAGACAGGCCGGTACAGAAGGCAGCTCTCAACCCACATCATGGTTATGGGGCTAGGACCGTTGCCCAGGGTGTGTGTGCAGGCTTAAACGAAGCCACCTAACTCGAAGGAAAAACTCGGTTGAGAGCCTGTGCTGCAGGTAAAACAGCTGCTCCTGAGGGTGGCAGCATTTTGTTGTGTGCGTGCGTGAGAGCACTGCAAGGGAGTCCAGACCCATTTTCCGTGTGGGACTCAGGCCCCGGCAGAAGACAGAACACGACTCCCCACTTGTTTCATGAAGCTAGCACTGCGGCCCCACTTTTGCATGGAAGTCTAATAGCAAGCGTTCTTTTTTATTATTATTATGAAATGTTTTTATTGTTATGTTAATCCCCATACATTACATCATTAGTTTTAGATATAGTGTTCCATGATTCCTTGTTTGTGCGTAACACCCAGTGCTCCATGCAGATCGTGCCCTGCTCAATACCCATCACCAGGCTAACCCATCCTCCCACCCCCCTCCCCTCTAGAACCCTCAGTTTGTTTTTCAGAGTCCATCGTCTCTCATGGTTCTTCTCCCCCTCCGATTTTCCCCCCTTCATTCTTCCCCTCCTGCTACATTCTTCTTCTTCTTTTTTTCTTTCTTAACATATATTGCATTATTGGTTTCAGAGGTACAGATCTGAGATTCAACAGTCTTGCACAATTCACAGCGCTTACCAGAACACATACCCTCCCCAGTGTCCAACACCCAGTGACCCCATCCCTCCCACCCCAGCCCCCACTCCAGCAACCCTCAGTTTGTTTCCTGAGATTAAGAATTCCTCATATCAGTGAGGTCATATGATACATGTCTTTCTCTGTTTGACTTATTTCGCTCAGCATGATACCCTCCAGTTCCATCCACGTCGTTGCAGATGGCAAGATCTCATTCCTTTTGATGGCTGCATAATATTCCATTGTGTATATATATATATATATATATATATATATACGCCCTCTTCTTTATCCATTCATCTGTTGGTGGACATCTTGGCTCTTTCCACAGTTTGGCTATTGTGGACATTAATAGCAAGCGTTCTAACTCGGAGAAACAACACTGAAGAGAAACCGTGCTTTAGCTACCGACGACCTCTGTGTGGGAGGAAGCAGTTTAGGGTGTACGGTGGGTGAGAGCCTGGGGACGGGTTCCGTTTCCTAAAATCGAGGGAGAGACAGGCCGCAGAGAAGGCAGCTCTCAACTCACACCATGGTTATGGGGCTAGAACCGTTGCCCTGGGTGTGTGTGCAGGCTTCATGAAAACCGCCTAACTCGAAGGAAAAACTCGCTGGAGAATCCATGCTTCAGCTAAAAGAGCCGCTCTGGAAGGTGGAAGCATTATGTTGTGTGCGTGCATGAGAGCCCTGCAAGGGAGTCCAAAGCTTTTTGTGAGTGAGCCTCAGGCCCCAGCAGAAGGCAGAACACGACTCCCCATGTGTTTCCTCACGCTAGCACGGCAGCCCCACTTTTGCATGGAAGTCTAACAGCTAGTGTTCTCACTCGAAGAAACAACACTGTGGAGAAACCCTGCTTTAGCTACCGTCGACCTCTAGATGGAGGAAGTATTACACGGACTACCGTGGCTGAGAGCCTGGGGAACGGGTTCCATACGTGAAACCAAGGGAGAAATAGGTCCGGGCAGAAGGCACCTCTGGACTCAGCTCTTGCTACCTGAAGCTAACACTACTGCTCCATGTGTGCTTGGAATGCTATGTGCTCGACACTGACTGGGAAGAAACAAGCCTGTAAAGAATCCCAGCTGCAGCTCATTCGCCTACCAGGCTACTAACACCAAGAATCAATGCTGTGGCGTTACTGCGCCTTAGCTAACATTGCCGTTCCTGAAGCCGCAGGAGTTGGTTAGTGCTCGTATATGAGAGACCGGGGAAAGGGTCCCAGACGTGAAATGGAGTGAGAAACAGGCCGGTGCGGAAGGCAGCTCTCAACTCACCTCTTGTTTATGAGGCTAGTACCCTTGCCCCGGGTGTGCCTGCAGGCCATAAGCCAACCACCTCACTCAAAGGAACAACTCTGTAGGGAATTCCTGCTTCGGCTAAAAGAGCCATGCCTCAGGGTGGACGCATTGTGTGGTGTGCATGCATGAGTGCACAGCAAGTGAGTCCAAAACCATTTTCCTTGTGAGACCCAGGCCCCGCAAGAAGCCAGAACACGACTCCCCACTGGCTCCATGAAACTAGTACTGCGGCCCCGCTTTTGAATGGAAGTCTAATAGCTAGCATTCTAACTCGAAGAAACAACACTGTAGAGAAACCGTGCTTTAGCTACCGTCGACCTCTCTGTGGGCGAAGCAGTTTAGGGTGTACTGTGGCTGAGAGCCTGGGGACGGTTTCAATATCCTAATATCGGGGGAGAGACAGGCCGGTACAGAAGGCAGCTCTCAACCCACATCATGGTTATGGGGCTAGGACCGTTGCCCAGGGTGTGTGTGCAGGCTTAAACGAAGCCACCTAACTCGAAGGAAAAACTCGGTTGAGAGCCTGTGCTGCAGGTAAAACAGCTGCTCCTGAGGGTGGCAGCATTTTGTTGTGTGCGTGCGTGAGAGCACTGCAAGGCAGTCCAGACCCATTTTCCGTGTGGGACTCACGCCCCGGCAGAAGACAGAACACGACTCCCCACTTGTTTCATGAAGCTAGCACTGCGGCCCCACTTTTGCATGGAAATCTAATAGCAAGCGTTCTTTTTTATTATTATTATGAAATGTTTTTATTGTTATGTTAATCCCCATACATTACATCATTAGTTTTAGATATAGTGTTCCATGATTCCTTGTTTGTGCATAACACCCAGTGCTCCATGCAGATCGTGCCCTGCTCAATACCCATCACCAGGCTAACCCATCCTCCCACCCCCCTCCCCTCTAGAACCCTCAGTTTGTTTTTCAGAGTCCATCGTCTCTCATGGTTCTTCTCCCCCTCCGATTTTCCCCCCTTCATTCTTCCCCTCCTGCTACATTCTTCTTCTTCTTTTTTTCTTTCTTAACATATATGGCATTATTGGTTTCAGAGGTACAGATCTGAGATTCAACAGTCTTGCACAATTCACAGCGCTTACCAGAACACATACCCTCCCCAGTGTCCAACACCCAGTGACCCCATCCCTCCCACCCCAGCCCCGACTCCAGCAACCCTCAGTTTGTTTCCTGAGATTAAGAATTCCTCATATCAGTGAGGTCATATGATACATGTCTTTCTCTGTTTGACTTATTTCGCTCAGCATGATACCCTCCAGTTCCATCCACGTCGTTGCAGATGGCAAGATCTCATTCCTTTTGATGGCTGCATAATATTCCATTGTATATATATATACCCCCTCTTCTTTATCCATTCATCCGTTGGTGGACATCTTGGCTCTTTCCACAGTTTGGCTATTGTGGACATTAATAGCAAGCGTTCTAACTCGGAGAAACAACACTGAAGAGAAACCGTGCTTTAGCTACCGACGACCTCTGTGTGGGAGGAAGCAGTTTAGGGTGTACGGTGGGTGAGAGCCTGGGGACGGGTTCCGTTTCCCAAAATCGAGGGAGAGACAGGCCGGAGAGAAGGCAGCTCTCAACTCACACCATGGTTATGGGGCTAGTACCGTTGCCCCGGGTGTGTGTGCAGGCTTCACGAAAACCGCCTAACTCGAAGGAAAAACTCGCTGGAGAATCCATGCTTCAGCTAAAAGAGCCGCTCTGGAAGGTGGAAGCATTATGTTGTGTGCGTGCATGAGAGCCCTGCAAGGGAGTCCAAAGCTTTTTGTGAGTGAGCCTCAGGCCCCAGCAGAAGGCAGAACACGACTCCCCATGTGTTTCATCACGCTAGCACGGCAGCCCCACTTTTGGTTGGAAGTCTAACAGCTAGTGTTCTCACTCGAAGAAACAACACTGTAGAGAAACCCTGCTTTAGCTACCGTCGACCTCTAGATGGAGGAAGTATTACACGGAGTACCGTGGCTGAGAGCCTGGGGAACGGGTTCCATACGTGAAACCAAGGGAGAAATAGGTCCGGGCAGAAGGCACCTCTGGACTTTTGCATGGAAGTCTAACAGCTAGTGTTCTCACTCGAAGAAACAACACTGAGATTAAGAATTCCTCATATCAGTGAGGTCATATGATACATGTCTTTCTGTGTTTGACTTATTTCGCTCAGCATGATACCCTCCAGTTCCATCCACGTCGTTGCAGATGGCAAGATCTCATTCCTTTTGATGGCTGCATAATATTCCATTATATATATATATATATATATATATATATATATATATATATATATACGCCCTCTTCTTTATCCATTCACCATGGTGTGAGTTGAGAGCTGCCTTCGAAGGAAAAACTCGCTGGAGTTTTTCCTTCGAAGGAAAAACTCGCTGGAGAATCCATGCTTCAGCTAAAAGAGCCGCTCTTGAAGGTGGAAGCATTATGTTGTGTGCGTGCATGAGAGCCCTGCAAGGGAGTCCAAAGCTTTTTGTGAGTGAGCCTCAGGCCCCAGCAGAAGGCAGAACACGACTCCCCATGTGTTTCATCACGCTAGCACGGCAGCCCCACTTTTGCATGGAAGTCTAACAGCTAGTGTTCTCACTCGAAGAAACAACACTGTAGAGAAACCCTGCTTTAGCCACCGTCGACCTCTAGATGGAGGAAGTATTACACGGAGTACCGTGGCTGAGAGCCTGGGGAACGGGTTCCATACGTGAAACCAAGGGAGAAATAGGTCCGGGCAGAAGGCACCTCTGGACTCAGCTCTTGCTACCTGAAGCTAACACTACTGCTCCATGTGTGCTTGGAATGCTATGTGCTCGACACTGACTGGGAAGAAACAAGCCTGTAAAGAATCCCAGCTGCAGCTCATTCGCCTACCAGGCTACTAACACCAAGAATCAATGCTGTGGCGTTACTGCGCCTTAGCTAACATTGCCGTTCCTGAAGCCGCAGGAGTTGGATAGTGCTCGTGTATGAGAGACCGGGGAAAGGGTCCCAGACGTGAAATGGAGTGAGAAACAGGCCGGTGCGGAAGGCAGCTCTCAACTCACCTCTTGTTTATGAGGCTAGTACCCTTGCCCCGGGTGTGCCTGCAGGCCATAGGCCAACCACCTCACTCAAAGGAACAACTCTGTAGGGAATTCCTGCTTCGGCTAAAAGAGCCATGCCTCAGGGTGGACGCATTGTGTGGTGTGCATGCGTGAGTGCACAGCAAGTGAGTCCAAAACCATTTTCCTTGTGAGACCCAGGCCCCGCAAGAAGCCAGAACACGACTCCCCACTGGCTCCATGAAACTAGTACTGCGGCCCCGCTTTTGAATGGAAGTCTAATAGCTAGCTTTCTAACTCGAAGAAACAACACTGTAGAGAAACCGTGCTTTAGCTACCGTCGACCTCTCTGTGGGCGAAGCAGTTTAGGGTGTACTGTGGCTGAGAGCCTGGGGACGGTTTCAATATCGTAATATCGGGGGAGAGACAGGCCGGTACAGAAGGCAGCTCTCAACCCACACCATGGTTATGGGGCTAGGACCGTTGCCCAGGGTGTGTGTGCAGGCTTAAACGAAGCCACCTAACTCGAAGGAAAAACTCGGTTGAGAGCCTGTGCTGCAGGTAAAACAGCTGCTCCTGAGGGTGGCAGCATTTTGTTGTGTGCGTGCGTGAGAGCACTGCAAGGGAGTCCAGACCCATTTTCCGTGTGGGACTCAGGCCCCGGCAGAAGACAGAACACGACTCCCCACTTGTTTCATGAAGCTAGCACTGCGGCCCCACTTTTGCATGGAAGTCTAATAGCAAGCGTTCTCTTTTATTATTATTATGAAATGTTTTTATTGTTATGTTAATCCCCATACATTACATCATTAGTTTTAGATATAGTGTTCCATGATTCCTTGTTTGTGCATAACACCCAGTGCTCCATGCAGATCGTGCCCTGCTCAATACCCATCACCAGGCTAACCCATCCTCCCACCCCCCTCCCCTCTAGAACCCTCAGTTTGTTTTTCAGAGTCCATCGTCTCTCATGGTTCTTCTCCCCCTCCGATTTTCCCCCCTTCATTCTTCCCCTCCTGCTACATTCTTCTTCTTCTTTTTTTCTTTCTTAACATATATTGCATTATTGGTTTCAGAGGTACAGATCTGAGATTCAACAGTCTTGCACAATTCACAGCGCTTACCAGAACACATACCCTCCCCAGTGTCCAACACCCAGTGACCCTATCCCTCCCACCCCAGCCCCGACTCCAGCAACCCTCAGTTTGTTTCCTGAGATTAAGAATTCCTCATATCAGTGAGGTCATATGATAAATGTCTTTCTCTGTTTGACTTATTTCGCTCAGCATGATACCCTCCAGTTCCATCCACGTCGTTGCAGATGGCAAGATCTCATTCCTTTTGATGGCTGCATAATATTCCATTGTGTATATATATATATATATATATATATATATATATATATATATATACCCCCTCTTCTTTATCCATTCATCTGTTGGTGGACATCTTGGCTCTTTCCACAGTTTGGCTATTGTGGACATTAATAGCAAGCGTTCTAACTCGGAGAAACAACACTGAAGAGAAACCGTGCTTTAGCTACCGACGACCTCTGTGTGGGAGGAAGCAGTTTAGGGTGTACGGTGGGTGAGAGCCTGGGGACGGGTTCCGTTTCCTAAAATCGAGGGAGAGACAGGCCGCAGAGAAGGCAGCTCTCAACTCACACCATGGTTATGGGGCTAGTACCGTTGCCCCGGGTGTGTGTGTAGGCTTCATGAAAACTGCCTAACTCGAAGGAAAAACTCGCTGGAGAATCCATGCTTCAGCTAAAAGAGCCGCTCTGGAAGGTGGAAGCATTATGTTGTGTGCGTGCATGAGAGCCCTGCAAGGGAGTCCAAAGCTTTTTGTGAGTGAGCCTCAGGCCCCAGCAGAAGGCAGAACACGACTCCCCATGTGTTTCCTCACGCTAGCACGGCAGCCCCACTTTTGCATGGAAGTCTAACAGCTAGTGTTCTCACTCGAAGAAACAACACTGTAGAGAAACCCTGCTTTAGGCACCGTCGACCTCTAGATGGAGGAAGTATTACACGGAGTACCGTGGCCGAGAGCCTGGGGAACGGGTTCCATACGTGAAACCAAGGGAGAAATAGGTCCGGGCAGAAGGCACCTCTGGACTCAGCTCTTGCTACCTGAAGCTAACACTACTGCTCCATGTGTGCTTGGAATGCTATGTGCTCGACACTGACTGGGAAGAAACAAGCCTGTAAAGAATCCCAGCTGCAGCTCATTCGCCTACCAGGCTACTAACACCAAGAATCAATGCTGTGGCGTTACTGCGCCTTAGCTAACATTGCCGTTCCTGAAGCCGCAGGAGTTGGATAGTGCTCGTGTATGAGAGACCGGGGAAAGGGTCCCAGACGTGAAATGGAGTGAGAAACAGGCCGGTGCGGAAGGCAGCTCTCAACTCACCTCTTGTTTATGAGGCTAGTACCCTTGCCCCGGGTGTGCCTGCAGGCCATAAGCCAACCACCTCACTCAAAGGAACAACTCTGTAGGGAATTCCTGCTTCGGCTAAAAGAGCCATGCCTCAGGGTGGACGCATTGTGTGGTGTGCATGCGTGAGTGCACAGCAAGTGAGTCCAAAACCATTTTCCTTGTGAGACCCAGGCCCCGCAAGAAGCCAGAACACGACTCCCCACTGGCTCCATGAAACTAGTACTGCGGCCCCGCTTTTGAATGGAAGTCTAATAGCTAGCTTTCTAACTCGAAGAAACAACACTGTAGAGAAACCGTGCTTTAGCTACCGTCGACCTCTCTGTGGGCGAAGCAGTTTAGGGTGTACTGTGGCTGAGAGCCTGGGGACGGTTTCAATATCGTAATATCGGGGGAGAGACAGGCCGGTACAGAAGGCAGCTCTCAACCCACATCATGGTTATGGGGCTAGGACCGTTGCCCAGGGTGTGTGTGCAGGCTTAAACGAAGCCACCTAACTCGAAGGAAAAACTCGGTTGAGAGCCTGTGCTGCAGGTAAAACAGCTGCTCCTGAGGGTGGCAGCATTTTGTTGTGTGCGTGCGTGAGAGCACTGCAAGGGAGTCCAGACCCATTTTCCGTGTGGGACTCAGGCCCCGGCAGAAGACAGAACACGACTCCCCACTTGTTTCATGAAGCTAGCACTGCGGCCCCACTTTTGCATGGAAGTCTAATAGCAAGCGTTCTTTTTTATTATTATTATGAAATGTTTTTATTGTTATGTTAATCCCCATACATTACATCATTAGTTTTAGATATAGTGTTCCATGATTCCTTGTTTGTGCATAACACCCAGTGCTCCATGCAGATCGTGCCCTGCTCAATACCCATCACCAGGCTAACCCATCCTCCCACCCCCCTCCCCTCTAGAACCCTCAGTTTGTTTTTCAGAGTCCATCGTCTCTCATGGTTCTTCTCCCCCTCCGATTTTCCCCCCTTCATTCTTCCCCTCCTGCTACATTCTTCTTCTTCTTTTTTTCTTTCTTAACATATATTGCATTATTGGTTTCAGAGGTACAGATCTGAGATTCAACAGTCTTGCACAATTCACAGCGCTTACCAGAACACATACCCTCCCCAGTGTCCAACACCCAGTGACCCCATCCCTCCCACCCCAGCCCCGACTCCAGCAACCCTCAGTTTGTTTCCTGAGATTAAGAAATCCTCATATCAGTGAGGTCATATGATACATGTCTTTCTCTGTTTGACTTATTTCGCTCAGCATGATACCCTCCAGTTCCATCCACGTCGTTGCAGATGGCAAGATCTCATTCCTTTTGATGGCTGCATAATATTCCATTGTATATATATATATATATATATATATATATATATATACCCCCTCTTCTTTATCCATTCATCTGTTGGTGGACATCTTGGCTCTTTCCACAGTTTGGCTATTGTGGACATTAATAGCAAGCGTTCTAACTCGGAGAAACAACACTGAAGAGAAACCGTGCTTTAGCTACCGACGACCTCTGTGTGGGAGGAAGCAGTTTAGGGTGTACGGTGGGTGAGAGCCTGGGGACGGGTTCCGTTTCCTAAAATCGAGGGAGAGACAGGCCGCAGAGAAGGCAGCTCTCAACTCACACCATGGTTATGGGGCTAGTACCGTTGCCCCGGGTGTGTGTGCAGGCTTCATGAAAACCGCCTAACTCGAAGGAAAAACTCGCTGGAGAATCCATGCTTCAGCTAAAAGAGCCGCTCTTGAAGGTGGAAGCATTATGTTGTGTGCGTGCATGAGAGCCCTGCAAGGGAGTCCAAAGCTTTTTGTGAGTGAGCCTCAGGCCCCAGCAGAAGGCAGAACACGACTCCCCATGTGTTTCCTCACGCTAGCACGGCAGCCCCACTTTTGCATGGAAGTCTAACAGCTAGTGTTCTCACTCGAAGAAACAACACTGTAGAGAAACCCTGCTTTAGCTACCGTCGACCTCTAGATGGAGGAAGTATTACACGGACTACCGTGGCTGAGAGCCTGGGGAACGGGTTCCATACGTGAAACCAAGGGAGAAATAGGTCCGGGCAGAAGGCACCTCTGGACTCAGCTCTTGCTACCTGAAGCTAACACTACTGCTCCATGTGTGCTTGGAATGCTATGTGCTCGACACTGACTGGGAAGAAACAAGCCTGTAAAGAATCCCAGCTGCAGCTCATTCGCCTACCAGGCTACTAACACCAAGAATCAATGCTGTGGCGTTACTGCGCCTTAGCTAACATTGCCGTTCCTGAAGCCGCAGGAGTTGGATAGTGCTCGTGTATGAGAGACCGGGGAAAGGGTCCCAGACGTGAAATGGAGTGAGAAACAGGCCGGTGCGGAAGGCAGCTCTCAACTCACCTCTTGTTTATGAGGCTAGTACCCTTGCCCCGGGTGTGCCTGCAGGCCATAAGCCAACCACCTCACTCAAAGGAACAACTCTGTAGGGAATTCCTGCTTCGGCTAAAAGAGCCATGCCTCAGGGTGGACGCATTGTGTGGTGTGCATGCGTGAGTGCACAGCAAGTGAGTCCAAAACCATTTTCCTTGTGAGACCCAGGCCCCGCAAGAAGCCAGAACACGACTCCCCACTGGCTCCATGAAACTAGTACTGCGGCCCCGCTTTTGAATGGAAGTCTAATAGCTAGCTTTCTAACTCGAAGAAACAACACTGTAGAGAAACCGTGCTTTAGCTACCGTCGACCTCTCTGTGGGCGAAGCAGTTTAGGGTGTACTGTGGCTGAGAGCCTGGGGACGGTTTCAATATCGTAATATCGGGGGAGAGACAGGCCGGTACAGAAGGCAGCTCTCAACCCACATCATGGTTATGGGGCTAGGACCGTTGCCCAGGGTGTGTGTGCAGGCTTAAACGAAGCCACCTAACTCGAAGGAAAAACTCGGTTGAGAGCCTGTGCTGCAGGTAAAACAGCTGCTCCTGAGGGTGGCAGCATTTTGTCGTGTGCGTGCGTGAGAGCACTGCAAGGGAGTCCAGACCCATTTTCCGTGTGGGACTCAGGCCCCGGCAGAAGACAGAACACGACTCCCCACTTGTTTCATGAAGCTAGCACTGCGGCCCCACTTTTGCATGGAAGTCTAATAGCAAGCGTTCTTTTTTATTATTATTATGAAATGTTTTTCTTGTTATGTTAATCCCCATACATTACATCATTAGTTTTAGATATAGTGTTCCATGATTCCTTGTTTGTGCATAACACCCAGTGCTCCATGCAGATCGTGCCCTGCTCAATACCCATCACCAGGCTAACCCATCCTCCCACCCCCCTCCCCTCTAGAACCCTCAGTTTGTTTTTCAGAGTCCATCGTCTCTCATGGTTCTTCTCCCCCTCCGATTTTCCCCCCTTCATTCTTCCCCTCCTGCTACATTCTTCTTCTTCTTTTTTTCTTTCTTAACGTATATTGCATTATTGGTTTTAGAGGTACAGATCTGAGATTCAACAGTCTTGCACAATTCACAGCGCTTACCAGAACACATACCCTCCCCAGTGTCCAACACCCAGTGACCCCATCCCTCCCACCCCAGCCCCGAATCCAGCAACCCTCAGTTTGTTTCCTGAGATTAAGAATTCCTCATATCAGTGAGGTCATATGATACATGTCTTTCTCTGTTTGACTTATTTCGCTCAGCATGATACCCTCCAGTTCCATCCACGTCGTTGCAGATGGCAAGATCTCATTCCTTTTGATGGCTGCATAATATTCCATTGTATATATATATATATATATATATACCCCCTCTTCTTTATCCATTCATCTGTTGGTGCACATCTTGGCTCTTTCCACAGTTTGGCTATTGTGGACATTAATAGCAAGCGTTCTAACTCGGAGAAACAACACTGAAGAGAAACCGTGCTTTAGCTACCGACGACCTCTGTGTGGGAGGAAGCAGTTTAGGGTGTACGGTGGGTGAGAGCCTGGGGACGGGTTCCGTTTCCTAAAATCGAGGGAGAGACAGGCCGCAGAGAAGGCAGCTCTCAACTCACACCATGGTTATGGGGCTAGTACCGTTGCCCCGGGTGTGTGTGCAGGCTTCATGAAAACCGCCTAACTCGAAGGAAAAACTCGCTGGAGAATCCATGCTTCAGCTAAAAGAGCCGCTCTGGAAGGTGGAAGCATTATGTTGTGTGCGTGCATGAGAGCCCTGCAAGGGAGTCCAAAGCTTTTTGTGAGTGAGCCTCAGGCCCCAGCAGAAGGCAGAACACGACTCCCCATGTGTTTCCTCACGCTAGCACGGCAGCCCCACTTTTGCATGGAAGTCTAACAGCTAGTGTTCTCACTCGAAGAAACAACACTGTGGAGAAACCCTGCTTTAGCTACCGTCGACCTCTAGATGGAGGAAGTATTACACGGAGTACCGTGGCTGAGAGCCTGGGGAACGGGTTCCATACGTGAAACCAAGGGAGAAATAGGTCCGGGCAGAAGGCACCTCTGGACTCAGCTCTTGCTACCTGAAGCTAACACTACTGCTCCATGTGTGCTTGGAATGCTATGTGCTCGACACTGACTGGGAAGAAACAAGCCTGTAAAGAATCCCAGCTGCAGCTCATTCGCCTACCAGGCTACTAACACCAAGAATCAATGCTGTGGCGTTACTGCGCCTTAGCTAACATTGCCGTTCCTGAAGCCGCAGGAGTTGGATAGTGCTCGTGTATGAGAGACCGGGGAAAGGGTCCCAGACGTGAAATGGAGTGAGAAACAGGCCGGTGCGGAAGGCAGCTCTCAACTCACCTCTTGTTTATGAGGCTAGTACCCTTGCCCCGGGTGTGCCTGCAGGCCATAAGCCAACCACCTCACTCAAAGGAACAACTCTGTAGGGAATTCCTGCTTCGGCTAAAAGAGCCATGCCTCAGGGTGGACGCATTGTGTGGTGTGCATGCGTGAGTGCACAGCAAGTGAGTCCAAAACCATTTTCCTTGTGAGACCCAGGCCCCGCAAGAAGCCAGAACACGACTCCCCACTGGCTCCATGAAACTAGTACTGCGGCCCCGCTTTTGAATGGAAGTCTAATAGCTAGCTTTCTAACTCGAAGAAACAACACTGTAGAGAAACCGTGCTTTAGCTACCGTCGACCTCTCTGTGGGCGAAGCAGTTTAGGGTGTACTGTGGCTGAGAGCCTGGGGACGGTTTCAATATCGTAATATCGGGGGAGAGACAGGCCGGTACAGAAGGCAGCTCTCAACCCACATCATGGTTATGGGGCTAGGACCGTTGCCCAGGGTGTGTGTGCAGGCTTAAACGAAGCCACCTAACTCGAAGGAAAAACTCGGTTGAGAGCCTGTGCTGCAGGTAAAACAGCTGCTCCTGAGGGTGGCAGCATTTTGTCGTGTGCGTGCGTGAGAGCACTGCAAGGGAGTCCAGACCCATTTTCCGTGTGGGACTCAGGCCCCGGCAGAAGACAGAACACGACTCCCCACTTGTTTCATGAAGCTAGCACTGCGGCCCCACTTTTGCATGGAAGTCTAATAGCAAGCGTTCTTTTTTATTATTATTATGAAATGTTTTTATTGTTATGTTAATCCCCATACATTACATCATTAGTTTTAGATATAGTGTTCCATGATTCCTTGTTTGTGCGTAACACCCAGTGCTCCATGCAGATCGTGCCCTGCTCAATACCCATCACCAGGCTAACCCATCCTCCCACCCCCCTCCCCTCTAGAACCCTCAGTTTGTTTTTCAGAGTCCATCGTCTCTCATGGTTCTTCTCCCCCTCCGATTTTCCCCCCTTCATTCTTCCCCTCCTGCTACATTCTTCTTCTTCTTTTTTTCTTTCTTAACATATATTGCATTATTGGTTTCAGAGGTACAGATCTGAGATTCAACAGTCTTGCACAATTCACAGCGCTTACCAGAACACATACCCTCCCCAGTGTCCAACACCCAGTGACCCCATCCCTCCCACCCCAGCCCCCACTCCAGCAACCCTCAGTTTGTTTCCTGAGATTAAGAATTCCTCATATCAGTGAGGTCATATGATACATGTCTTTCTCTGTTTGACTTATTTCGCTCAGCATGATACCCTCCAGTTCCATCCACGTCGTTGCAGATGGCAAGATCTCATTCCTTTTGATGGCTGCATAATATTCCATTGTGTATATATATATATATATATATATACGCCCTCTTCTTTATCCATTCATCTGTTGGTGGACATCTTGGCTCTTTCCACAGTTTGGCTATTGTGGACATTAATAGCAAGCGTTCTAACTCGGAGAAACAACACTGAAGAGAAACCGTGCTTTAGCTACCGACGACCTCTGTGTGGGAGGAAGCAGTTTAGGGTGTACGGTGGGTGAGAGCCTGGGGACGGGTTCCGTTTCCTAAAATCGAGGGAGAGACAGGCCGCAGAGAAGGCAGCTCTCAACTCACACCATGGTTATGGGGCTAGTACCGTTGCCCCGGGTGTGTGTGCAGGCTTCATGAAAACCGCCTAACTCGAAGGAAAAACTCGCTGGAGAATCCATGCTTCAGCTAAAAGAGCCGCTCTTGAAGGTGGAAGCATTATGTTGTGTGCGTGCATGAGAGCCCTGCAAGGGAGTCCAAAGCTTTTTGTGAGTGAGCCTCAGGCCCCAGCAGAAGGCAGAACACGACTCCCCATGTGTTTCCTCATGCTAGCACGGCAGCCCCACTTTTGCATGGAAGTCTAACAGCTAGTGTTCTCACTCGAAGAAACAACACTGTAGAGAAACCCTGCTTTAGCTACCGTCGACCTCTAGATGGAGGAAGTATTACACGGACTACCGTGGCTGAGAGCCTGGGGAACGGGTTCCATACGTGAAACCAAGGGAGAAATAGGTCCGGGCAGAAGGCACCTCTGGACTCAGCTCTTGCTACCTGAAGCTAACACTACTGCTCCATGTGTGCTTGGAATGCTATGTGCTCGACACTGACTGGGAAGAAACAAGCCTGTAAAGAATCCCAGCTGCAGCTCATTCGCCTACCAGGCTACTAACACCAAGAATCAATGCTGTGGCGTTACTGCGCCTTAGCTAACATTGCCGTTCCTGAAGCCGCAGGAGTTGGATAGTGCTCGTGTATGAGAGACCGGGGAAAGGGTCCCAGACGTGAAATGGAGTGAGAAACAGGCCGGTGCGGAAGGCAGCTCTCAACTCACCTCTTGTTTATGAGGCTAGTACCCTTGCCCCGGGTGTGCCTGCAGGCCATAAGCCAACCACCTCACTCAAAGGAACAACTCTGTAGGGAATTCCTGCTTCGGCTAAAAGAGCCATGCCTCAGGGTGGACGCATTGTGTGGTGTGCATGCGTGAGTGCACAGCAAGTGAGTCCAAAACCATTTTCCTTGTGAGACCCAGGCCCCGCAAGAAGCCAGAACACGACTCCCCACTGGCTCCATGAAACTAGTACTGCGGCCCCGCTTTTGAATGGAAGTCTAATAGCTAGCTTTCTAACTCGAAGAAACAACACTGTAGAGAAACCGTGCTTTAGCTACCGTCGACCTCTCTGTGGGCGAAGCAGTTTAGGGTGTACTGTGGCTGAGAGCCTGGGGACGGTTTCAATATCGTAATATCGGGGGAGAGACAGGCCGGTACAGAAGGCAGCTCTCAACCCACATCATGGTTATGGGGCTAGGACCGTTGCCCAGGGTGTGTGTGCAGGCTTAAACGAAGCCACCTAACTCGAAGGAAAAACTCGGTTGAGAGCCTGTGCTGCAGGTAAAACAGCTGCTCCTGAGGGTGGCAGCATTTTGTCGTGTGCGTGCGTGAGAGCACTGCAAGGGAGTCCAGACCCATTTTCCGTGTGGGACTCAGGCCCCGGCAGAAGACAGAACACGACTCCCCACTTGTTTCATGAAGCTAGCACTGCGGCCCCACTTTTGCATGGAAGTCTAATAGCAAGCGTTCTTTTTTATTATTATTATGAAATGTTTTTCTTGTTATGTTAATCCCCATACATTACATCATTAGTTTTAGATATAGTGTTCCATGATTCCTTGTTTGTGCATAACACCCAGTGCTCCATGCAGATCGTGCCCTGCTCAATACCCATCACCAGGCTAACCCATCCTCCCACCCCCCTCCCCTCTAGAACCCTCAGTTTGTTTCTCAGAGTCCATCGTCTCTCATGGTTCTTCTCCCCCTCCGATTTTCCCCCCTTCATTCTTCCCCTCCTGCTACATTCTTCTTCTTCTTTTTTTCTTTCTTAACATATATTGCATTATTGGTTTCAGAGGTACAGATCTGAGATTCAACAGTCTTGCACAATTCACAGCGCTTACCAGAACACATACCCTCCCCAGTGTCCAACACCCAGTGACCCCATCCCTCCCACCCCAGCCCCGACTCCAGCAACCCTCAGTTTGTTTCCTGAGATTAAGAAATCCTCATATCAGTGAGGTCATATGATACATGTCTTTCTCTGTTTGACTTATTTCGCTCAGCATGATACCCTCCAGTTCCATCCACGTCGTTGCAGATGGCAAGATCTCATTCCTTTTGATGGCTGCATAATATTCCATTGTATATATATATATATATATATATATATATATATACCCCCTCTTCTTTATCCATTCATCTGTTGGTGGACATCTTGGCTCTTTCCACAGTTTGGCTATTGTGGACATTAATAGCAAGCGTTCTAACTCGGAGAAACAACACTGAAGAGAAACCGTGCTTTAGCTACCGACGACCTCTGTGTGGGAGGAAGCAGTTTAGGGTGTACGGTGGGTGAGAGCCTGGGGACGGGTTCCGTTTCCTAAAATCGAGGGAGAGACAGGCCGCAGAGAAGGCAGCTCTCAACTCACACCATGGTTATGGGGCTAGTACCGTTGCCCCGGGTGTGTGTGCAGGCTTCATGAAAACCGCCTAACTCGAAGGAAAAACTCGCTGGAGAATCCATGCTTCAGCTAAAAGAGCCGCTCTTGAAGGTGGAAGCATTATGTTGTGTGCGTGCATGAGAGCCCTGCAAGGGAGTCCAAAGCTTTTTGTGAGTGAGCCTCAGGCCCCAGCAGAAGGCAGAACACGACTCCCCATGTGTTTCCTCACGCTAGCACGGCAGCCCCACTTTTGCATGGAAGTCTAACAGCTAGTGTTCTCACTCGAAGAAACAACACTGTAGAGAAACCCTGCTTTAGCTACCGTCGACCTCTAGATGGAGGAAGTATTACACGGACTACCGTGGCTGAGAGCCTGGGGAACGGGTTCCATACGTGAAACCAAGGGAGAAATAGGTCCGGGCAGAAGGCACCTCTGGACTCAGCTCTTGCTACCTGAAGCTAACACTACTGCTCCATGTGTGCTTGGAATGCTATGTGCTCGACACTGACTGGGAAGAAACAAGCCTGTAAAGAATCCCAGCTGCAGCTCATTCGCCTACCAGGCTACTAACACCAAGAATCAATGCTGTGGCGTTACTGCGCCTTAGCTAACATTGCCGTTCCTGAAGCCGCAGGAGTTGGATAGTGCTCGTGTATGAGAGACCGGGGAAAGGGTCCCAGACGTGAAATGGAGTGAGAAACAGGCCGGTGCGGAAGGCAGCTCTCAACTCACCTCTTGTTTATGAGGCTAGTACCCTTGCCCCGGGTGTGCCTGCAGGCCATAAGCCAACCACCTCACTCAAAGGAACAACTCTGTAGGGAATTCCTGCTTCGGCTAAAAGAGCCATGCCTCAGGGTGGACGCATTGTGTGGTGTGCATGCGTGAGTGCACAGCAAGTGAGTCCAAAACCATTTTCCTTGTGAGACCCAGGCCCCGCAAGAAGCCAGAACACGACTCCCCACTGGCTCCATGAAACTAGTACTGCGGCCCCGCTTTTGAATGGAAGTCTAATAGCTAGCTTTCTAACTCGAAGAAACAACACTGTAGAGAAACCGTGCTTTAGCTACCGTCGACCTCTCTGTGGGCGAAGCAGTTTAGGGTGTACTGTGGCTGAGAGCCTGGGGACGGTTTCAATATCGTAATATCGGGGGAGAGACAGGCCGGTACAGAAGGCAGCTCTCAACCCACATCATGGTTATGGGGCTAGGACCGTTGCCCAGGGTGTGTGTGCAGGCTTAAACGAAGCCACCTAACTCGAAGGAAAAACTCGGTTGAGAGCCTGTGCTGCAGGTAAAACAGCTGCTCCTGAGGGTGGCAGCATTTTGTTGTGTGCGTGCGTGAGAGCACTGCAAGGGAGTCCAGACCCATTTTCCGTGTGGGACTCAGGCCCCGGCAGAAGACAGAACACGACTCCCCACTTGTTTCATGAAGCTAGCACTGCGGCCCCACTTTTGCATGGAAGTCTAATAGCAAGCGTTCTTTTTTATTATTATTATGAAATGTTTTTATTGTTATGTTAATCCCCATACATTACATCATTAGTTTTAGATATAGTGTTCCATGATTCCTTGTTTGTGCATAACACCCAGGGCTCCATGCAGATCGTGCCCTGCTCAATACCCATCACCAGGCTAACCCATCCTCCCACCCCCCTCCCCTCTAGAACCCTCAGTTTGTTTTTCAGAGTCCATCGTCTCTCATGGTTCTTCTCCCCCTCCAATTTTCCCCCCTTCATTCTTCCCCTCCTGCTACATTCTTCTTCTTCTTTTTTTCTTTCTTAACATATATTGCATTATTGGTTTCAGAGGTACAGATCTGAGATTCAACAGTCTTGCACAATTCACAGCGCTTACCAGAACACATACCCTCCCCAGTGTCCAACACCCAGTGACCCCATCCCTCCCACCCCAGCCCCCACTCCAGCAACCCTCAGTTTGTTTCCTGAGATTAAGAATTCCTCATATCAGTGAGGTCATATGATACATGTCTTTCTCTGTTTGACTTATTTCGCTCAGCATGATACCCTCCAGTTCCATCCACGTCGTTGCAGATGGCAAGATCTCATTCCTTTTCATGGCTGCATAATATTCCATTGTATATATATATATATATATATATATATACCCCTCTTCTTTATCCATTCATCTGTTGGTGGACATCTTGGCTCTTTCCACAGTTTGGCTATTGTGGACATTAATAGCAAGCGTTCTAACTCGGAGAAACAACACTGAAGAGAAACCGTGCTTTAGCTACCGACGACCTCTGTGTGGGAGGAAGCAGTTTAGGGTGTACGGTGGGTGAGAGCCTGGGGACGGGTTCCGTTTCCTAAAATCGAGGGAGAGACAGGCCGCAGAGAAGGCAGCTCTCAACTCACACCATGGTTATGGGGCTAGTACCGTTGCCCCGGGTGTGTGTGCAGGCTTCATGAAAACCGCCTAACTCGAAGGAAAAACTCGCTGGAGAATCCATGCTTCAGCTAAAAGAGCCGCTCTGGAAGGTGGAAGCATTATGTTGTGTGCGTGCATGAGAGGCGTGCAAGGGAGTCCAAAGCTTTTTGTGAGTGAGCCTCAGGCCCCAGCAGAAGGCAGAACACGACTCCCCATGTGTTTCCTCACGCTAGCACGGCAGCCCCACTTTTGCATGGAAGTCTAACAGCTAGTGTTCTCACTCGAAGAAACAACACTGTAGAGAAACCCTGCTTTAGCTACCGTCGACCTCTAGATGGAGGAAGTATTACACGGAGTACCGTGGCTGAGAGCCTGGGGAACGGGTTCCATACGTGAAACCAAGGGAGAAATAGGTCCGGGCAGAAGGCACCTCTGGACGCAGCTCTTGCTACCTGAAGCTAACACTACTGCTCCATGTGTGCTTGGAATGCTATGTGCTCCACACTGACTGGGAAGAAACAAGCCTGTCAAGAATCCCAGCTGCAGCTCATTCGCCTACCAGGCTACTAACACCAAGAATCAATGCTGTGGCGTTACTGCGCCTTAGCTAACATTGCCGTTCCTGAAGCCGCAGGAGTTGGATAGTGCTCGTGTATGAGAGACCGAGGAAAGGGTCCCAGACGTGAAATGGAGTGAGAAACAGGCCGGTGCGGAAGGCAGCTCTCAACTCACCTCTTGTTTATGAGGCTAGTACCCTTGCCCCGGGTGTGCCTGCAGGCCATAAGCCAACCACCTCACTCAAAGGAATAACTCTGTAGGGAATTCCTGCTTCGGCTAAAAGAGCCATGCCTCAGGGTGGACGCATTGTGTGGTGTGCATGCGTGAGTGCACAGCAAGTGAGTCCAAAACCATTTTCCTTGTGAGACCCAGGCCCCGCAAGAAGCCAGAACACGACTCCCCACTGGCTCCATGAAACTAGTACTGCGGCCCCACTTTTGAATGGAAGTCTAATAGCTAGCTTTCTAACTCGAAGAAACAACACTGTAGAGAAACCGTGCTTTAGCTACCGTCGACCTCTCTGTGGGCGAAGCAGTTTAGGGTGTACTGTGGCTGAGAGCCTGGGGACGGTTTCAATATCGTAATATCGGGGGACAGACAGGCCGGTACAGAAGGCAGCTCTCAACCCACATCATGGTTATGGGGCTAGGACCGTTGCCCAGGGTGTGTGTGCACGCTTAAACGAAGCCACCTAACTCGAAGGAAAAACTCGGTTGAGAGCCTGTGCTGCAGGTAAAACAGCTGCTCCTGAGGGTGGCAGCATTTTGTTGTGTGCGTGCGTGAGAGCACTGCAAGGGAGTCCAGACCCATTTTCCGTGTGGGACTCAGGCCCCGGAAGAAGACAGAACACGACTCCCCACTTGTTTCATGAAGCTAGCACTGCGGCCCCACTTTTGCATGGAAGTCTAATAGCAAGCGTTCTTTTTTATTATTATTATGAAATGTTTTTATTGTTATGTTAATCCCCATACATTACATCATTAGTTTTAGATATAGTGTTCCATGATTCCTTGTTTGTGCATAACACCCAGTGCTCCATGCAGATCGTGCCCTGCTCAATACCCATCACCAGGCTAACCCATCCTCCCACCCCCCTCCCCTCTAGAACCCTCAGTTTGTTTTTCAGAGTCCATCGTCTCTCATGGTTCTTCTCCCCCTCCGATTTTCCCCCCTTCATTCTTCCCCTCCTGCTACATTCTTCTTCTTCTTTTTTTCTTTCTTAACATATATCGCATTATTGGTTTCAGAGGTACAGATCTGAGATTCAACAGTCTTGCACAATTCACAGCGCTTACCAGAACACATACCCTCCCCAGTGTCCAACACCCAGTGACCCCATCCCTCCCACCCCAGCCCCCACTCCAGCAACCCTCAGTTTGTTTCCTGAGATTAAGAATTCCTCATATCAGTGAGGTCATATGATACATGTCTTTCTCTGTTTGACTTATTTCGCTCAGCATGATACCCTCCAGTTCCATCCACGTCGTTGCAGATGGCAAGATCTCATTCCTTTTGATGGCTGCGTAATCTTCCATTGTATATATATATATATATATATATATATATATATATATATATACACCGCCTCTTCTTTATCCATTCATCTGTTGGTGGACATCTTGGCTCTTTCCACAGTTTGGCTATTGTGGACATTAATAGCAAGCGTTCTAACTCGGAGAAACAACACTGAAGAGAAACCGTGCTTTAGCTACCGACGACCTCTGTGTGGGAGGCAGCAGTTTAGGGTGTACGGTGGGTGAGAGCCTGGGGACGGGTTCCGTTTCCTAAAATCGAGGGAGAGACAGGCCGCAGAGAAGGCAGCTCTCAACTCACACCATGGTTATGGGGCTAGTACCGTTGCCCCGGGTGTGTGTGCAGGCTTCATGAAAACCGCCTAACTCGAAGGAAAAACTCGCTGGAGAATCCATGCTTCAGCTAAAAGAGCCGCTCTGGAAGGTAGAAGCATTATGTTGTGTGCGTGCATGAGAGCCCTACAAGGGAGTCCAAAGCTTTTTGTGAGTGAGCCTCAGGCCCCAGCAGAAGGCAGAACACGACTCCCCATGTGTTTCCTCACGCTAGCACGGCAGCCCCACTTTTGCATGGAAGTCTAACAGCTAGTGTTCTCACTCGAAGAAACAACACTGTAGAGAAACCCTGCTTTAGCTACCGTCGACCTCTAGATGGAGGAAGTATTACACGGAGTACCGTGGCTGAGAGCCTGGGGAACGGGTTCCATACGTGAAACCAAGGGAGAAATAGGTCCGGGCAGAAGGCACCTCTGGACTCAGCTCTTGCTACCTGAAGCTAACACTACTGCTCCATGTGTGCTTGGAATGCTATGTGCTCGACACTGACTGGGAAGAAACAAGCCTGTCAAGAATCCCAGCTGCAGCTCATTCGCCTACCAGGCTACTAACACCAAGAATCAATGCTGTGGCGTTACTGCGCCTTAGCTAACATTGCCGTTCCTGAAGCCGCAGGAGTTGGATAGTGCTCGTGTATGAGAGACCGGGGAAAGGGTCCCAGACGTGAAATGGAGTGAGAAACAGGCCGGTGCGGAAGGCAGCTCTCAACTCACCTCTTGTTTATGAGGCTAGTACCCTTGCCCCGGGTGTGCCTGCAGGCCATAAGCCAACCACCTCACTCAAAGGAACAACTCTGTAGGGAATTCTTGCTTCGGCTAAAAGAGCCATGCCTCAGGGTGGACGCATTGTGTGGTGTGCATGCGTGAGTGCACAGCAAGTGAGTCCAAAACCATTTTCCTTGTGAGACCCAGGCCCCGCAAGAGGCCAGAACACGACTCCCCACTGGCTCCATGAAACTAGTACTGCGGCCCCACTTTTGAATGGAAGTCTAATAGCTAGCTTTCTAACTCGAAGAAACAACACTGTAGAGAAACCGTGCTTTAGCTACCGTCGACCTCTCTGTGGGCGAAGCAGTTTAGCGTGTACTGTGGCTGAGAGCCTGGGGACGGTTTCAATATCGTAATATCGGGGGAGAGACAGGCCGGTACAGAAGGCAGCTCTCAACCCACATCATGGTTATGGGGCTAGGACCGTTGCCCAGGGTGTGTGTGCAGGCTTAAACGAAGCCACCTAACTCGAAGGAGAAACTCGGTTGAGAGCGTGTGCTGCAGGTAAAACAGCTGCTCCTGAGGGTGGCAGCATTTTGTTGTGTGCGTGCGTGAGAGCACTGCAAGGGAGTCCAGACCCATTTTCCGTGTGGGACTCAGGCCCCGGCAGAAGACAGAACACGACTCCCCACTTGTTTCATGAAGCTAGCACTGCGGCCCCACTTTTGCATGGAAGTCTAATAGCAAGCGTTCTTTTTTATTATTATTATGAAATGTTTTTATTGTTATGTTAATCCCCATACATTACATCATTAGTTTTAGATATAGTGTTCCATGATTCCTTGTTTGTGCATAACACCCAGTGCTCCATGCAGATCGTGCCCTGCTCAATACCCATCACCAGGCTAACCCATCCTCCCACCCCCCTCCCCTCTAGAACCCTCAGTTTGTTTTTCAGAGTCCATCGTCTCTCATGGTTCTTCTCCCCCTCCGATTTTCCCCCCTTCATTCTTCCCCTCCTGCTACATTCTTCTTCTTCTTTTTTTCTTTCTTAACATATATTGCATTATTGGTTTCAGAGGTACAGATCTGATATTCAACAGTCTTGCACAATTCACAGCGCTTACCAGAACACATACCCTCCCCAGTGTCCAACACCCAGTGACCCCATCCCTCCCACCGCAGCCCCCACTCCAGCAACCCTCAGTTTGTTTCCCGAGATTAAGAATTCCTCATATCAGTGAGGTCATATGATACATGTCTTTCTCTGTTTGACTTATTTCGCTCAGCATGATACCCTCCAGTTCCATCCACGTCGTTGCAGATGGCAAGATCTCATTCCTTTTGATGGCTGCGTAATCTTCCATTGTATATATATATATATATATATATATATACCCCCTCTTCTTTATCCATTCATCTGTTGGTGGACATCTTGGCTCTTTCCACAGTTTGGCTATTGTGGACATTAATAGCAAGCGTTCTAACTCGGAGAAACAACACTGAAGAGAAACCGTGCTTTAGCTACCGACGACCTCTGTGTGGGAGGAAGCAGTTTAGGGTGTACGGTGGGTGAGAGCCTGGGGACGGGTTCCGTTTCCTAAAATCGAGGGAGAGACAGGCCGCAGAGAAGGCAGCTCTCACCTCACACCATGGTTATGGGGCTAGTACCGTTGCCCCGGGTGTGTGTGCAGGCTTCACGAAAACCGCCTAACTCGAAGGAAAAACTCGCTGGAGAATCCATGCTTCAGCTAAAAGAGCCGCTCTTGAAGGTGGAAGCATTATGTTGTGTGCGTGCATGAGAGCCCTGCAAGGGAGTCCAAAGCTTTTTGTGAGTGAGCCTCAGGCCCCAGCAGAAGGCAGAACACGACTCCCCATGTGTTTCATCACGCTAGCACGGCAGCCCCACTTTTGCATGGAAGTCTAACAGCTAGTGTTCTCACTCGAAGAAACAACACTGTAGAGAAACCCTGCTTTAGCTACCGTCGACCTCTAGATGGAGGAAGTATTACACGGACTACCGTGGCTGAGAGCCTGGGGAACGGGTTCCATACGTGAAACCAAGGGAGAAATAGGTCCGGGCAGAAGGCACCTCTGGACTCAGCTCTTGCTACCTGAAGCTAACACTACTGCTCCATGTGTGCTTGGAATGCTATGTGCTCCACACTGACTGGGAAGAAACAAGCCTGTAAAGAATCCCAGCTGCAGCTCATTCGCCTACCAGGCTACTAACACCAAGAATCAATGCTGTGGCATTCCTGCGCTTGAGCTAACATTGCCGTTCCTGAAGCCGCAGGAGTTGTATAGTGCTCGTGTGTGAGAGACCGGGGAAAGGGTCCCAGACGTGAAATGGAGTGAGAAACAGGCCGGTGCGGAAGGCAGCTCTCAACTCACCTCTTGTTTATGAGCCTAGTACCCTTGCCCCGGGTGTGCCTGCAGGCCATAAGCCAACCACCTCACTCAAAGGAACAACTCTGTAGGGAATTCCTGATTCGGCTAAAAGAGCCATGCCTCAGGGTGGACGCATTGTGTGGTGTGCATGCGTGAGTGCACAGCAAGTGAGTCCAAAACCATTTTCCTTGTGAGACCCAGGCCCCGCAAGAAGCCAGAACACGACTCCCCACTGGCTCCATGAAACTAGTACTGCGGCCCCACTTTTGAATGGAAGTCTAATAGCTAGCTTTCTAACTCGAAGAAACAACACTGTAGAGAACCCGTGCTTTAGCTACCGTCGACCTCTCTGTGGGCGAAGCAGTTTAGGGTGTACTGTGGCTGAGAGCCTGGGGACGGTTTCAATATCGTAATATCGGGGGAGAGACAGGCCGGCACAGAAGGCAGCTCTCAACCCACATCATGGTTATGGGGCTAGGACCGTTGCCCAGGGTGTGTGTGCAGGCTTAAACGAAGCCACCTAACTCGAAGGAAAAACTCGGTTGAGAGCCTGTGCTGCAGGTAAAACAGCTGCTCCTGAGGGTGGCAGCATTTTGTTGTGTGCGTGCGTGAGAGCACTGCAAGGGAGTCCAGACCCATTTTCCGTGTGGGACTCAGGCCCCGGCAGAAGACAGAACACGACTCCCCACTTGTTTCATGAAGCTAGCACTGCGGCCCCACTTTTGCATGGAAGTCTAATAGCAAGCGTTCTTTTTTATTATTATTATGAAATGTTTTTATTGTTATGTTAATCCCCATACATTACATCATTAGTTTTAGATATAGTGTTCCATGATTCCTTGTTTGTGCATAACACCCAGTGCTCCATGCACATCGTGCCCTGCTCAATACCCATCACCAGGCTAACCCATCCTCCCACCCCCCTCCCCTCTAGAACCCTCAGTTTGTTTTTCAGAGTCCATCGTCTCTCATGGTTCTTCTCCCCCTCCGATTTTCCCCCCTTCATTCTTCCCCTCCTGCTACATTCTTCTTCTTCTTTTTTTCTTTCTTAACATATATTGCATTATTGGTTTCAGAGGTACAGATCTGAGATTCAACAGTCTTGCACAATTCACAGCGCTTACCAGAACACATACCCTCCCCGGTGTCCAACACCCAGTGACCCCATCCCTCCCACCCCAGCCCCCACTCCAGCAACCCTCAGTTTGTTTCCTGAGATTAAGAATTCCTCATATCAGTGAGGTCATATGATGCAAGTCTTTCTCTGTTTGACTTATTTCGCTCAGCATGATACCCTCCAGTTCCATCCACGTCGTTGCAGATGGCAAGATCTCATTCCTTTTGATGGCTGCAAAATATTCCATTGTATATATATATACCCCCTCTTCTTTATCCATTCATCCGTTGGTGGACATCTTGGCTCTTTCCACAGTTTGGCTATTGTGGACATTAATAGCAAGCGTTCTAACTCGGAGAAACAACACTGAAGAGAAACCGTGCTTTAGCTACCGACGACCTCTGTGTTGGAGGAAGCAGTTTAGGGTGTACGGTGGGTGAGAGCCTGGGGACGGGTTCCGTTTCCTAAAATCGAGGGAGAGACAGGTCGGAGAGAAGGCAGCTCTCAACTCACACCATGGTTATGGGGCTAGTACCGTTGCCCCGGGTGTGTGTGCAGGCTTCACGAAAACCGCCTAACTCGAAGGAAAAACTCGCTGGAGAATGCATGCTTCAGCTAAAAGAGCCGCTCTTGAAGGTGGAAGCATTATGTTGTGTGCGTGCATGTGAGCCCTGCAAGGGAGTCCAAAGCTTTTTGTGAGTGAGCCTCAGGCCCCAGCAGAAGGCAGAACACGACTCCCCATGTGTTTCATCACGGTGGCACACAGCCCCACTTTTGCATGGAAGTCTAACAGCTAGTGTTCTCACTCGAAGAAACAACACTGTAGAGAAACCCTGCTTTAGCTACCGTCGACCTCTAGATGGAGGAAGTATTACACGGACTACCGTGGCTGAGAGCCTGGGGAACGGGTCCCATACGTGAAACCAAGGGAGAAATAGGTCCGGGCAGAAGGCACCTCTGGACTCAGCTCTTGCTACCTGAAGCTAACACTACTGCTCCATGTGTGCTTGGAATGCTATGTGCTCCACACTGGGAAGAAACAAGCCTGTCAAGAATCCCAGCTGCAGCTCAATCGCCTACCAGGCTACTAACACCAAGAATCAATGCTGTGGCGTTACTGCGCTTGAGCTAACATTGCCGTTCCTGAAGCCGCAGGAGTTGTATAGTGCTCGTGTATGAGAGACCGGGGAAAGGGTCCCAGACGTGAAATGGAGTGAGAAACAGGCCGGTGCGGAAGGCAGCTCTCAACTCACCTCTTGTTTATGAGCCTAGTACCCTTGCCCCGGGTGTGCCTGCAGGCCATAAGCCAACCACCTCACTCAAAGGAACAACTCTGTAGGGAATTCCTGCTTCGGCTAAAAGAGCCATGCCTCAGGGTGGACGCATTGTGTGGTGTGCATGCGTGAGTGCACAGCAAGTGAGTCCAAAACCATTTTCCTTGTGAGACCCAGGCCCCGCAAGAAGCCAGAACACGACTCCCCACGGGCTCCATGAAACTAGTACTGCGGCCCCACTTTTGAATGGAAGTCTAATAGCTAGCTTTCTAACTCGAAGAAACAACACTGTAGAGAAACCGTGCTTTAGCTACCGTCGACCTCTCTGTGGGCGAAGCAGTTTAGGGTGTACTGTGGCTGAGAGCCTGGGGACGGTTTCAATATCGTAATATCGGGGGAGAGACAGGCCGGTACAGAAGGCAGCTCTCAACCCACATCATGGTTATGGGGCTAGTACCGTTGCCCAGGGTGTGTGTGCAGGCTTAAACACAGCCACCTAACTCGAAGGAAAAACTCGGTTGAGAGCCTGTGCTGCAGGTAAAACAGCTGGTCCTGAGGGTGGCAGCATTTTGTTGTGTGCGTGCGTGAGAGCACTGCAAGGGAGTCCAGACCCATTTTCCGTGTGGGACTCAGGCCCCGGCAGAAGACAGAACACGACTCCCCACTTGTCTCATGAAGCTAGCACTGCGGCCCCACTTTTGCATGGAAGTCTAATAGCAAGCGTTCTTTTTTATTATTATTATGAAATGTTTTTATTGTTATGTTAATCCCCATACATTACATCATTAGTTTTAGGTATAGCGTTCCATGATTCCTTGTTTGTGGATAACACCCAGTGCTCCATTCAGATCGTGCCCTGCTCAATACCCATCACCAGGCTAACCCATCCTCCCACCCCCCTCCCCTCTAGAACCCTCAGTTTGTTTTTCAGAGTCCATCGTCTCTCATGGTTCTTCTCCCCCTCCGATTTTCCCCCCTTCATTCTTCCCCTCCTGCTACATTGTTCTTCTTGTTTTTTTCTTTCTTAACATATATTGCATTATTTGTTTCAGAGGTACAGATCTGAGATTCAACAGTCTTGCAAAATTCACAGCGCTTACCAGAACACATACCCTCCCCGCTGTCCAACACCCAGTGACCCCATCCCTCCCACCCCAGCCCCCACTCCAGCAACCCTCAGTTTGTTTCCTGAGATTAAGAATTCCTCATATCAGTGAGGTCATATGATGCATGTCTTTCTCTGTTTGACTTATTTCGCTCAGCATGATACACTCCAGTTCCATCCACGTCGTTGCAGATGGCAAGATCTCATTCCTTTTGATGGCTGCATAATATTCCATTGTATATATATATATATATATACCCCCTCATCTTTATCCATTCATCTGTTGGTGGACATCTTGGCTCTTTCCACAGTTTGGCTATTGTGGACATTAATAGCAAGCGTTCTAACTCGGAGAAACAACACTGAAGAGAAACCGTGCTTTAGCTACCGATGACCTCTGTGTGGGAGGAAGCAGTTTAGGGTGTACGGTGGGTGAGAGCCTGGGGACGGGTTCCGTTTCCTAAAATCGAGGGAGAGACAGGCCGGAGAGAAGGCAGCTCTCAACTCACACCATGGTTATGGGGCTAGTACCGTTGCCCCGGGTGTGTGTGCAGGCTTCACGAAAACCGCCTAACTCGAAGGAAAAACTCGCTGGAGAATCCATGCTTCAGCTAAAAGAGCCGCTCTTGAAGGTGGAAGCATTATGTTGTGTGCGTGCATGAGAGCCCTGCAAGGGAGTCCAAAGCTTTTTGTGAGTGAGCCTCAGGCCCCAGCAGAAGGCAGAACACGACTCCCCATGTGTTTCCTCACGCTAGCACGGCAGCCCCACGTTTGCATGGAAGTCTAACAGCTAGTGTTCTCACTCGAAGAAACAACACTGTAGAGAAACCCTGCTTTAGCTACCGTCGACCTCTAGATGGAGGAAGTATTACACGGAGTACCGTGGCTGAGAGCCTGGGGAACGGGTTCCATACGTGAAACCAAGGGAGAAATAGGTCCGGGCAGAAGGCACCTCTGGACTCAGCTCTTGCTACCTGAAGCTAACACTACTGCTGCATGTGTGCTTGGAATGCTATGTGCTCGACACTGACTGGGAAGAAACAAGCCTGTCAAGAATCCCAGCTGCAGCTCATTCGCCTACCAGGCTACTAACACCAAGAATCAATGCTGTGGCGTTACTGCGCCTTAGCTAACATTGCCGTTCCTGAAGCCGCAGGAGTTGGATAGTGCTCGTGTATGAGAGACCGGGGAAAGGGTCCCAGACGTGAAATGGAGTGAGAAACAGGCCGGTGCGGAAGGCAGCTCTCAACTCACCTCTTGTTTATGACGCTAGTACCCTTGCCCCGGGTGTGCCTGCAGGCCATAAGCCAACCACCTAACTCAAAGGAACATCTCTGTAGGGAATTCCTGCTTCGGCTAAAAGAGCCATGCCTCAGGGTGGACGCATTGTGTGGTGTGCATGCGTGAGTGCACAGCAAGTGAGTCCAAAACCATTTTCCTTGTGAGACCCAGGCCCCGCAAGAAGCCAGAACACGACTCCCCACTGGCTCCATGAAACTAGTACTGCGGCCCCACTTTTGAATGGAAGTCTAATAGCTAGCTTTCTAACTCGAAGAAACAACACTGTAGAGAAACCGTGCTTTAGCTACCGTCGACCTCTCTGTGGGCGAAGCAGTTTAGGGTGTACTGTGGCTGAGAGCCTGGGGACGGTTTCAATATCGTAATATCGGGGGAGAGACAGGCCGGTACAGAAGGCAGCTCTCAACCCACATCATGGTTATGGGGCTAGGACCGTTGCCCAGGGTGTGTGTGCAGGCTTAAACGAAGCCACCTAACTCGAAGGAAAAACTCGGTTGAGAGCCTGTGCTGCAGGTAAAACAGCTGCTCCTGAGGGTGGCAGCATTTTGTTGTGTGCGTGCGTGAGAGCACTGCAAGGGAGTCCAGACCCATTTTCCGTGTGGGACTCAGGCCCCGGCAGAAGACAGAACACGACTCCCCACTTGTTTCATGAAGCTAGCACTGCGGCCCCACTTTTGCATGGAAGTCTAATAGCAAGCGTTCTCTTTTACTATTATTATGAAATGTTTTTATTGTTATGTTAATCCCCATACATTACATCATTAGTTTTAGATATAGTGTTCCATGATTCCTTGTTTGTGCATAACACCCAGTGCTCCATGCAGATCGTGCCCTGCTCGATACCCATCACCAGGCTAACCCATCCTCCTACCCCCCTCCCCTCTAGAACCCTCAGTTTGTTTTTCAGAGTCCATCGTCTCTCATGGTTCTTCTCCCCCTCCGATTTTCCCCCCTTCATTCTTCCCCTCCTGCTACATTCCTCTTCTTCTTTTTTTCTTTCTTAACATATATGGCATTATTGGTTTCAGAGGTACAGATCTGAGATTCAACAGTCTTGCACAATTCACAGCGCTTACCAGAACACATACGCTCCCCGGTGTCCAACACCCAGTGACCCCATCCCTCCCACCCCAGCCCCCACTCCAGCAACCCTCAGTTTGTTTCCTGAGATTAAGAATTCCTCATATCAGTGAGGTCATATGATGCATGTCTTTCTCTGTTTGACTTATTTCGCTCAGCATGATACCCTCCAGTTCCATCCACGTCGTTGCAGATGGCAAGATCTCATTCCTTTTGATGGCTGCATAATATTCCATTGTATATATATATACCCCCTCTTCTTTATCCATTCATCCGTTGGTGTACATCTTGGCTCTTTCCACAGTTTGGCTATTGTGGACATTAATAGCAAGCGTTCTAACTCGGAGAAACAACACTGAAGAGAAACCGTGCTTTAGCTACCGATGACCTCTGTGTGGGAGGAAGCAGTTTAGGGTGTACGGTGGGTGAGAGCCTGGGGACGGGTTCCGTTTCCTAAAATCGAGGGAGAGACAGGCCGCAGAGAAGGCAGCTCTCAACTCACACCATGGTTATGGGGTAGTACCGTTGCCCCGGCTGTGTGTGCAGGCTTCACGAAAACCGCCTAACTCGAAGGAAAAACTCGCTGGAGAATCCATGCTTCTGCTAAAAGAGCCGCTCTTGAAGGTGGAAGCATTATGTTGTGTGCGTGCATGAGAGCCCTGCAAGGGAGTCCAAAGCTTTTTGTGAGTGAGCCTCAGGCCCCAGCAGAAGGCAGAACACGACTCCCCATGTGTTTCATCACGCTAGCACGGCAGCCCCACTTTTGCATGGAAGTCTAACAGCTAGTGTTCTCACTCGAAGAAACAACACTGTAGAGAAACCCTGCTTTAGCTACCGTCGACCTCTAGATGGAGGAAGTATTACACGGACTACCGTGGCTGAGAGCCTGGGGAACGGGTTCCATACGTGAAACCAAGGGAGAAATAGGTCCGGGCAGAAGGCACCTCTGGACTCAGCTCTTGCTACCTGAAGCTAACACTACTGCTCCATGTATGCTTGGAATGCTATGTGCTCCACACTGACTGGGAAGAAACAAGCCTGTAAAGAATCCCAGCGGCAGCTCATTCGCCTACCAGGCTACTAACACCAAGAATCAATGCTGTGGCGTTACTGCGCTTGAGCTAACATTGCCGTTCCTGAAGCCGCAGGAGTTGGATAGTGCTCGTGTATGAGAGACCGGGGAAAGGGTCCCAGACGTGAAATGGAGTGTGAAACAGGCCGGTGCGGAAGGCAGCTCTCAACTCACCTCTTGTTTATGAGCCTAGTACCCTTGCCCCGGGTGTGCCTGCAGGCCATAAGCCAACCACCTAACTCAAAGGAACAACTCTGTAGGGAATTCCTGCTTAGGCTAAAAGAGCCATGCCTCAGGGTGGACGCATTGTGTGGTGTGCATGCGTGAGTGCACAGCAAGTGAGTCCAAAACCATTTTCCTTCTGAGACCCAGGCCCCGCAAGAAGCCAGAACACGACTCCCCACGGGCTCCATGAAACTAGTACTGCGGCCCCACTTTTGAATGGAAGTCTAATAGCTAGCTTTCTAACTCGAAGAAACAACACTGTAGAGAAACCGTGCTTTAGCTACCGTCGATCTCTCTGTGGGCGAAGCAGTTTAGGGTGTACTGTGGCTGAGAGCCTGGGGACGGTTTCAATATCGTAATATCGGGGGAGAGACAGGCCGGTACAGAAGGCAGCTCTCAACCCACATCATGGTTATGGGGCTAGGACCGTTGCCCAGTGTGTGTGTGCAGGCTTAAACACAGCCACCTAACTCGAAGGAAAAACTCGGTTGAGAGCCTGTGTTGAAGGTAAAACAGCTGCTCCTGAGGGTGGCAGCATTTTGTTGTGTGCGTGCGTGAGAGCACTGCAAGGGAGTCCAGACCCATTTTCCGTGTGGGACTCAGGCCCCGGCAGAAGACAGAACACGACTCCCCACTTGTTTCATGAAGCTAGCACTGCGGCCCCACTTTTGCATGGAAGTCTAATAGCAAGCGTTCTTTTTTATTATTATTATGAAACGTTTTTATTGTTATGTTAATCCCCATACATTACATCATTAGTTGTAGGTATAGTGTTCCATGATTCCTTGTTTGTGCATAACACCCAGTGCTCCATGCAGATCGTGCCCTGCTCGATACCCATCACCAGGCTAACCCATCCTCCCACCCCCCTCCCCTCTAGAACCCTCAGTTTGTTTTTCAGAGTCCATCGTCTCTCATGGTTCTTCTCCCCCTCCGATTTTCCCCCCTTCATTCTTCCCCTCCTGCTACATTGTTCTTCTTGTTTTTTTCTTTCTTAACATATATTGCATTATTTGTTTCAGAGGTACAGATCTGAGATTCAACAGTCTTGCAAAATTCACAGCGCTTACCAGAACACATACCCTCCCCGCTGTCCAACACCCAGTGACCCCATCCCTCCCACCCCAGCCCCCACTCCAGCAACCCTCAGTTTGTTTCCTGAGATTAAGAATTCCTCATATCAGTGAGGTCATATGATGCATGTCTTTCTCTGTTTGACTTATTTCGCTCAGCATGATACACTCCAGTTCCATCCACGTCGTTGCAGATGGCAAGATCTCATTCCTTTTGATGGCTGCATAATATTCCATTGTATATATATATATATATATACCCCCTCATCTTTATCCATTCATCTGTTGGTGGACATCTTGGCTCTTTCCACAGTTTGGCTATTGTGGACATTAATAGCAAGCGTTCTAACTCGGAGAAACAACACTGAAGAGAAACCGTGCTTTAGCTACCGATGACCTCTGTGTGGGAGGAAGCAGTTTAGGGTGTACGGTGGGTGAGAGCCTGGGGACGGGTTCCGTTTCCTAAAATCGAGGGAGAGACAGGCCGGAGAGAAGGCAGCTCTCAACTCACACCATGGTTATGGGGCTAGTACCGTTGCCCCGGGTGTGTGTGCAGGCTTCACGAAAACCGCCTAACTCGAAGGAAAAACTCGCTGGAGAATCCATGCTTCAGCTAAAAGAGCCGCTCTTGAAGGTGGAAGCATTATGTTGTGTGCGTGCATGAGAGCCCTGCAAGGGAGTCCAAAGCTTTTTGTGAGTGAGCCTCAGGCCCCAGCAGAAGGCAGAACACGACTCCCCATGTGTTTCCTCACGCTAGCACGGCAGCCCCACTTTTGCATGGAAGTCTAACAGCTAGTGTTCTCACTCGAAGAAACAACACTGTAGAGAAACCCTGCTTTAGCTACCGTCGACCTCTAGATGGAGGAAGTATTACACGGAGTACCGTGGCTGAGAGCCTGGGGAACGGGTTCCATACGTGAAACCAAGGGAGAAATAGGTCCGGGCAGAAGGCACCTCTGGACTCAGCTCTTGCTACCTGAAGCTAACACTACTGCTGCATGTGTGCTTGGAATGCTATGTGCTCGACACTGACTGGGAAGAAACAAGCCTGTCAAGAATCCCAGCTGCAGCTCATTCGCCTACCAGGCTACTAACACCAAGAATCAATGCTGTGGCGTTACTGCGCCTTAGCTAACATTGCCGTTCCTGAAGCCGCAGGAGTTGGATAGTGCTCGTGTATGAGAGACCGGGGAAAGGGTCCCAGACGTGAAATGGAGTGAGAAACAGGCCGGTGCGGAAGGCAGCTCTCAACTCACCTCTTGTTTATGACGCTAGTACCCTTGCCCCGGGTGTGCCTGCAGGCCATAAGCCAACCACCTAACTCAAAGGAACATCTCTGTAGGGAATTCCTGCTTCGGCTAAAAGAGCCATGCCTCAGGGTGGACGCATTGTGTGGTGTGCATGCGTGAGTGCACAGCAAGTGAGTCCAAAACCATTTTCCTTGTGAGACCCAGGCCCCGCAAGAAGCCAGAACACGACACCCCACTGGCTCCATGAAACTAGTACTGCGGCCCCACTTTTGAATGGAAGTCTAATAGCTAGCTTTCTAACTCGAAGAAACAACACTGTAGAGAAACCGTGCTTTAGCTACCGTCGACCTCTCTGTGGGCGAAGCAGTTTAGGGTGTACTGTGGCTGAGAGCCTGGGGACGGTTTCAATATCGTAATATCGGGGGAGAGACAGGCCGGTACAGAAGGCAGCTCTCAACCCACATCATGGTTATGGGGCTAGGACCGTTGCCCAGGGTGTGTGTGCAGGCTTAAACGAAGCCACCTAACTCGAAGGAAAAACTCGGTTGAGAGCCTGTGCTGCAGGTAAAACAGCTGCTCCTGAGGGTGGCAGCATTTTGTTGTGTGCGTGCGTGAGAGCACTGCAAGGGAGTCCAGACCCATTTTCCGTGTGGGACTCAGGCCCCGGCAGAAGACAGAACACGACTCCCCACTTGTTTCATGAAGCTAGCACTGCGGCCCCACTTTTGCATGGAAGTCTAATAGCAAGCGTTCTCTTTTACTATTATTATGAAATGTTTTTATTGTTATGTTAATCCCCATATATTACATCATTAGTTTTAGATATAGTGTTCCATGATTCATTGTTTGTGCATAACACCCAGTGCTCCATGCAGATCGTGCCCTGCTCGATACCCATCACCAGGCTAACCCATCCTCCAACCCCCCTCCCCTCTAGAACCCTCAGTTTGTTTTTCAGAGTCCATCGTCTCTCATGGTTCTTCTCCCCCTCCGATTTTCCCCCCTTCATTCTTCCCCTCCTGCTACATTCCTCTTCTTCTTTTTTTCTTTCTTAACATATATGGCATTATTGGTTTCAGAGGTACAGATCTGAGATTCAACAGTCTTGCACAATTCACAGCGCTTACCAGAACACATACCCTCCCCGGTGTCCAACACCCAGTGACCCCATCCCTCCCACCCCAGCCCCCACTCCAGCAACCCTCAGTTTGTTTCCTGAGATTAAGAATTCCTCATATCAGTGAGGTCATATGATGCATGTCTTTCTCTGTTTGACTTATTTCGCTCAGCATGATACCCTCCAGTTCCATCCACGTCGTTGCAGATGGCAAGATCTCATTCCTTTTGATGGCTGCATAATATTCCATTGTATATATATATACCCCCTCTTCTTTATCCATTCATCCGTTGGTGTACATCTTGGCTCTTTCCACAGTTTGGATATTGTGGACATTAATAGCAAGCGTTCTAACTCGGAGAAACAACACTGAAGAGAAACCGTGCTTTAGCTACCGACGACCTCTGTGTGGGAGGAAGCAGTTTAGGGTGTACGGTGGGTGAGAGCCTGGGGACGGGTTCCGTTTCCTAAAATCGAGGGAGAGACAGGCCGGAGAGAAGGCAGCTCTCAACTCACACCATGGCTATGGGGCTAGTACCGTTGCCCCGGGTGTGTGTGCAGGCTTCATGAAAACCGCCTAACTCGAAGGAAAAACTCGCTGGAGAATCCATGCTTCAGCTAAAAGAGCCGCTCTTGAAGGTGGAAGCATTATGTTGTGTGCGTGCATGAGAGCCCTGCAAGGGAGTCCAAAGCTTTTTGTGAGTGAGCCTCAGGCCCCAGCAGAAGGCAGTACACGACTCCCCATGTGTTTCATCACGCTAGCACGGCAGCCCCACTTTTGCATGGAAGTCTAACAGCTAGTGTTCTCACTCGAAGAAACAACACTGTAGAGAAACCCTGCTTTAGCTACCGTCGACCTCTAGATGCGGGAAGTATTACACGGAGTACCGTGGCTGAGAGCCTGGGGGACGGGTTCCATACGTGAAACCAAGGGAGAAATAGGTCCGGGCAGAAGGCACCTCTGGACTCAGCTCTTGTTACCTGAAGCTAACACTACTGCTCCATGTGTGCTTGGAATGCTATGTGCTCGACACTGACTGGGAAGGAACAAGCCTGTCAAGAATCCCAGCTGCAGCTCATTCGCCTACCAGGCTACTAACACCAAGAATCAATGCTGTGGCGTTACTGCGCCTTAGCTAACATTGCCGTTCCTGAAGCCGCAGGAGTTGGATAGTGCTCGTGTAGGAGAGACCGGGGAAAGGGTCCCAGACGTGAAATGGAGTGAGAAACAGGCCGGTGCGGAAGGCAGCTCTCAACTACCCTCTTGTTTATGAGGCTAGTACCCTTGCCCCGGGTGTGCCTGCAGGCCATAAGCCAACCACCTAACTCAAAGGAACAACTCTGTAGGGAATTCCTGCTTCGGCTAAAAGAGCCATGCCTCAGGGTGGACGCATTGTGTGGTGTGCATGCGTGAGTGCACAGCAAGTGAGTCCAAAACCATTTTCCTTGTGAGACCCAGGCCCCGCAAGAAGCCAGAACACGACTCCCCACTGGCTCCATGAAACTAGTACTACGGCCCCACTTTTGAATGGAAGTCTAATAGCTAGCTTTCTAACTCGAAGAAACAACACTGTAGAGAAACCGTGCTTTAGCTACCGTCGACCTCTCTGTGGGCGAAGCAGTTTAGGGTGTACTGTGGCTGAGAGCCTGGGGACGGTTTCAATATCGTAATATCGGGGGAGAGACAGGCCGGTACAGAAGGCAGCTCTCAACCCACATCATGGTTATGGGGCTAGTACCGTTGCCCAGGGTGTGTGTGCAGGCTTAAACACAGCCACCTAACTCGAAGGAAAAACTCGGTTGAGAGCCTGTGCTGCAGGTAAAACAGCTGCTCCTGAGGGTGGCAGCATTTTGTTGTGTGCGTCCGTGAGAGCACTGCAAGGGAGTCCAGACCCATTTTCCGTGTGGGACTCAGGCCCCGGCAGAAGACAGAACACGACTCCCCACTTGTTTCATGAAGCTAGCACTGCGGCCCCACTTTTGCATGGAAGTCTAATAGCAAGCGTTCTTTTTTATTATTATTATGAAACGTTTTTATTGTTATGTTAATCCCCATACATTACATCATTAGTTTTAGGTATAGTGTTCCATGATTCCTTGTTTGTGCATAACACCCAGTGCTCCATGCAGATCGTGCCCTGCTCGATACCCATCACCAGGCTAACCCATCCTCCCACCCCCCTCCCCTCTAGAACCCTCAGTTTGTTTTTCAGAGTCCATCGTCTCTCATGGTTCTTCTCCCCCTCCGATTTTCCCCCCTTCATTCTTCCCCTCCTGCTACATTCTTTTCTTCTTTTGTTCTTTCTTAACATATATTGCATTATTTGTTTCAGAGGTACAGATCTGAGATTCAACAGTCTTGCACAATTCACAGCGCTTACCAGAACACATACCCTCCCCAGTGTCCAACACCCAGTGACCCCATCCCTCCCACCCCAGCCCCCACTCCAGCAACCCTCAGTTTGTTTCCTGAGATTAAGAATTCCTCATATCAGTGAGGTCATCTGATGCAAGTCTTTCTCTGTTTGACTTATTTCGCTCAGCATGATACCCTCCAGTTCCATCCACGTCGTTGCAGATGGCAAGATCTCATTCCTTTCGATGGCTGCATAATATTCCATTGTATATATATATACCCCCTCTTCTTTATCCATTCATCCGTTGGTGGACATCTTGGCTCTTTCCACAGTTTGGCTATTGTGGACATTAATAGCAAGCGTTCTAACTCGGAGAAACAACACTGAAGAGAAACCGTGCTTTAGCTACCGACGACCTATGTGTGGGAGGAAGCAGTTTAGGGTGTACGGTGGGTGAGAGCCTGGGGACGGGTTCCGTTTCCTAAAATCGAGGGAGAGACAGGCCGGAGAGAAGGCAGCTCTCAACTCACACCATGGTTATGGGGCTAGTACCGTTGCCCCGGGTGTGTGTGCAGGCTTCACGAAAACCGCCTAACTCGAAGGAAAAACTCGCTGGAGAATCCATGCTTCAGCTAAAAGAGCCGCTCTGGAAGGTGGAAGCATTATGTTGTGTGCGTGCATGAGAGCCCTGCAAGGGAGTCCAAAGCTTTTTGTGAGTGAGCCTCAGGCCCCAGCAGAAGGCAGAACACGACTCCCCATGTGTTTCATCACGCTAGCACGGCAGCCCCACTTTTGCATGGAAGTCTAACAGCTAGTGTTCTCACTCGAAGAAACAACACTGTAGAGAAACCCTGCTTTAGCTACCGTCGACCTCTAGATGGAGGAAGTATTACACGGAGTACCGTGGCTGAGAGCCTGGGGAACGGGTTCCATACGTGAAACCAAGGGAGAAATAGGTCCGGGCAGAAGGCACCTCTGGACTCAGCTCTGGCTACCTGAAGCTAACACTACTGCTCCATGTGTGCTTGGAATGCTATGTGCTCCACACTGACTGGGAAGAAACAAGCCTGTAAAAAATCCCAGCTGCAGCTCATTCGCCTACCAGGCTACTAACACCAAGAATCAATGCTGTGGCGTTACTGCGCCTTAGCTAACATTGCCGTTCCTGAAGCCGCAGGAGTTGTATAGTGCTCGTGTATGAGAGACCGGGGAAAGGGTCCCAGACGTGAAATGGAGTGAGAAACAGGCCGGTGCGGAAGGCAGCTCTCAACTCACCTCTTGTTTATGAGCCTAGTACCCTTGCCCCGGGTGTGCCTGCAGGCCATAAGCCAACCACCTAACTCAAAGGAACAACTCTGTAGGGAATTCCTGCTTCGGCTAAAAGAGCTATGCCTCAGGGTGGACGCATTGTGTGGTGTGCATGCGTGAGTGCACAGCAAGTGAGTCCAAAACCATTTTCCTTGTGAGACCCAGGCCCCGCAAGAAGCCAGAACACGACTCCCCACGGGCTCCATGAAACTAGTACTGCGGCCCCACTTTTGAATGGAAGTCTAATAGCTAGCTTTCTAACTCGAAGAAACAACACTGTAGAGAAACCGTGCTTTAGCTACCGTCGACCTCTCTGTGGGCGAAGCAGTTTAGGGTGTACTGTGGCTGAGAGCCTGGGGACGGTTTCAATATCGTAATATCGGGGGAGAGACAGGCCGGTACAGAAGGCAGCTCTCAACCCACATCATGGTTATGGGGCTAGGACCGTTGCCCAGGGTGTGTGTGCAGGCTTAAACACAGCTACCTAACTCAAAGGAAAAACTCGGTTGAGAGGATGTGCTGCAGGTAAAACAGCTGCTCCTGAGGGTGGCAGCATTTTGTTGTGTGCGTGCGTGAGAGCACTGCAAGGGAGTCCAGACCCATTTTCCGTGTGGGACTCAGGCCCCGGCAGAAGACAGAACACGACTCCCCACTTGTTTCATGAAGCTAGCACTGCGGCCCCACTTTTGCATGGAAGTCTAATAGCAAGCGTTCTTTTTTATTATTATTATGAAACGTTTTTATTGTTATGTTAATCCCCATACATTACATCATTAGTTTTAGATATAGTGTTCCATGATTCCTTGTTTGTGCATAACACCCAGTGCTCCATGCACATCGTGCCCTGCTCAATACCCATCACCAGGCTAACCCATCCTTCCACCCCCCTCCCCTCTAGAACCCTCAGTTTGTTTTTCAGAGTCCATCGTCTCTCATGGTTCTTCTCCCCCTCCGATTTTCCCCCCTTCATTCTTCCCCTCCTGCTACATTCTTCTTCTTCTTTTTTTCTTTCTTAACATATATGGCATTATTGGTTTCAGAGGTACAGATCTGAGATCCAAGAGTCTTGCACAATTCACAGCGCTTACCAGAACACATACCCTCCCCAGTGTCCAACACCCAGTGACCCCATCCCTCCCACCCCAGCCCCCACTCCAGCAACCCTCAGTTTGTTTCCTGAGATTAAGAATTCCTCATATCAGTGAGGTCATATGAAACATGTCTTTCTCTGTTTGACTTATTTCGCTCAGCATGATACCCTCCAGTTCCATCCACGTCGTTGCAGATGGCAAGATCTCATTCCTTTTGATGGCTGCATAATATTCCATTGTATATATATATATATATATATATATATATATATATATATATATACCCCCTCTTCTTTATCCATTCATCTGTTGGTGGACATCTTGGCTCTTTCCACAGTTTGGCTATTGTGGACATTAATAGCAAGCGTTCTAACTCGGAGAAACAACACTGAAGAGAAACCGTGCTTTAGCTACCGACGACCTCTGTGTGGGAGGAAGCAGTTTAGGGTGTACGGTGGGTGAGAGCCTGGGGACGGGTTCCGTTTCCTAAAATCAAGGGAGAGACAGGCCGGAGAGAAGGCAGCTCTCAACTCACACCATGGTTATGGGGCTAGTACCGTTGCCCCGGGTGTGTGTGCAGGCTTCATGAAAACCGCCTAACTCGAAGGAAAAACTCGCTGGAGAATCCATGCTTCAGCTAAAAGAGCCGCTCTTGAAGGTGGAAGCATTATGTTGTGTGCGTGCATGAGAGCCCTGCAAGGGAGTCCAAAGCTTTTTGTGAGTGAGCCTCAGGCCCCAGCAGAAGGCAGAACACGACTCCCCATGTGTTTCCTTACGCTAGCACGGCAGCCCCACGTTTGCATGGAAGTCTAACAGCTAGTGTTCTCACTCGAAGAAACAACACTGTAGAGAAACCCTGCTTTAGCTACCGTCGACCTCTAGATGGAGGAAGTATTACACGGAGTACCGTGGCTGAGAGCCTGGGGAACGGGTTCCATACGTGAAACCAAGGGAGAAATAGGTCCGGGCAGAAGGCACCTCTGGACTCAGCTCTTGCTACCTGAAGCTAACACTACTGCTCCATGTGTGCTTGGAATGCTATGTGCTCGACACTGACTGGGAAGAAACAAGCCTGTAAAGAATCCCAGCTGCAGCTCATTCGCCTACCAGGCTACTAACACCAAGAATCAATGCTGTGGCGTTACTGCGCCTTAGCTAACATTGCCGTTCCTGAAGCCGCAGGAGTTGGATAGTGCTCGTGTATGAGAGACCGGGGAAAGGGTCCCAGACGTGAAATGGAGTGAGAAACAGGCCGGTGCGGAAGGCAGCTCTCAACTCACCTCTTGTTTATGAGGCTAGTACCCTTGCCCCGGGTGTGCCTGCAGGCCATAAGCCAACCACCTCACTCAAAGGAACAACTCTGTAGGGAATTCCTGCTTCGGCTGAAAGAGCCATGCCTCAGGGTGGACGCATTGTGTGGTGTGCGTGCGTGAGTGCACAGCAAGTGAGTCCAAAACCATTTTCCTTGTGAGACCCAGGCCCCGCAAGAAGCCAGAACACGACTCCCCACTGGCTCCATGAAACTAGTACTGCGGCCCCGCTTTTGAATGGAAGTCTAATAGCTAGCTTTCTAACTCGAAGAAACAACACTGTAGAGAAACCGTGCTTTAGCTACCGTCGACCTCTCTGTGGGCGAAGCAGTTTAGGGTGTACTGTGGCTGAGAGCCTGGGGACGGTTTCAATATCGTAATATCGGGGGAGAGACAGGCCGGTACAGAAGGCAGCTCTCAACCCACATCATGGTTATGGGGCTAGGACCGTTGCCCAGGGTGTGTGTGCAGGCTTAAACGAAGCCAACTAACTCGAAGGAAAAACTCCGTTGAGAGCCTGTGCTGCAGGTAAAACAGCTGCTCCTGAGGGTGGCAGCATTTTGTTGTGTGCGTGCGTGAGAGCACTGCAAGGGAGTCCAGACCCATTTTCCGTGTGGGACTCAGGCCCCGGCAGAAGACAGAACACGACTCCCCACTTGTTTCATGAAGCTAGCACTGCGGCCCCACTTTTGCATGGAAGTCTAATAGCAAGCGTTCTCTTTTACTATTATTATGAAATGTTTTTATTGTTATGTTAATCCCCATACATTACATCATTAGTTTTAGATATAGTGTTCCATGATTCCTTGTTTGTGCATAACACCCAGTGCTCCATGCAGATCGTGCCCTGCTCGATACCCATCACCAGGCTAACCCATCCTCCCACCCCCCTCCCCTCTAGAACCCTCAGTTTGTTTTTCAGAGTCCATCGTCTCTCATGGTTCTTCTCCCCCTCCGATTTTCCCCCCTTCATTCTTCCCCTCCTGCTACATTCTTCTTCTTCTTTTTTTCTTTCTTAACATATATGGCATTATTGGTTTCAGAGGTACAGATCTGAGATTCAACAGTCTTGCACAATTCACAGCGCTTACCAGAACACATACCCTCCCCAGTGTCCAACACCCAGTGACCCCATCCCTCCCACCCCAGCCCCCACTCCAGCAACCCTCAGTTTGTTTCCTGAGATTAAGAATTCCTCATATCAGTGAGGTCATATGACACATGTCTTTCTCTGTTTGACTTATTTCGCTCAGCATGATACCCTCCAGTTCCATCCACGTCGTTGCAGACGGCAAGATCTCATTCCTTTTGATGGCTTCATAATATTCCATTGTATATATATATATATATATATATATATATATATATACCCCCTCTTCTTTATCCATTCATCTGTTGGTGGACATCTTGGCTCTTTCCACAGTTTGGCTATTGTGGACATTAATAGCAAGCGTTCTAACTCGGAGAAACAACACTGAAGAGAAACCGTGCTTTAGCTACCGACGACCTCTGTGTGGGAGGAAGCAGTTTAGGGTGTACGGTGGGTGAGAGCCTGGGGACGGGTTCCGTTTCCTAAAATCGAGGGAGAGACAGGCCGCAGAGAAGGCAGCTCTCAACTCACACCATGGTTATGGGGCTAGTACCGTTGCCCCGGGTGTGTGTGCAGGCTTCATGAAAACCGCCTAACTCGAAGGAAAAACTCGCTGGAGAATCCATGCTTCAGCTAAAAGAGCCGCTCTGGAAGGTGGAAGCATTATGTTGTGTGCGTGCATGAGAGCCCTGCAAGGGAGTCCAAAGCTTTTTGTGAGTGAGCCTCAGGCCCCAGCAGAAGGCAGAACACGACTCCCCATGTGTTTCATCACGCTAGCACGGCAGCCCCACGTTTGTATGGAAGTCTAACAGCTAGTGTTCTCACTCGAAGAAACAACACTGTAGAGAAACCCTGCTTTAGCTACCGTCGACCTCTAGATGGAGGAAGTATTACACGGAGTACCGTGGCTGAGAGCCTGGGGAACGGGTTCCATACGTGAAACCAAGGGAGAAATAGGTCCGGGCAGAAGGCACCTCGGGACTCAGCTCTTGCTACCTGAAGCTAACACTACTGCTCCATGTGTGCTTGGAATGCTATGTGCTCGACACTGACTGGGAAGAAACAAGCCTGTAAAGAATCCCAGCTGCAGCTCATTCGCCTACCAGGCTACTAACACCAAGAATCAATGCTGTGGCGTTACTGCGCCTTAGCTAACATTGCCGTTCCTGAAGCCGCAGGAGTTGGATAGTGCTCGTGTATGAGAGACCGGGGAAAGGGTCCCAGACGTGAAATGGAGTGAGAAACAGGCCGGTGCGGAAGGCAGCTCTCAACTCACCTCTTGTTTATGAGGCTAGTACCCTTGCCCCGGGTGTGCCTGCAGGCCATAAGCCAACCACCTCACTCAAAGGAACAACTCTGTAGGGAATTCCTGCTTCGGCTAAAAGAGCCATGCCTCAGGGTGGACGCATTGTGTGGTGTGCATGCGTGAGTGCACAGCAAGTGAGTCCAAAACCATTTTCCTTGTGAGACCCAGGCCCCGCAAGAAGCCAGAACACGACTCCCCACTGGCTCCATGAAACTAGTACTGCGGCCCCACTTTTGAATGGAAGTCTAATAGCTAGCTTTCTAACTCGAAGAAACAACACTGTAGAGAAACCGTGCTTTAGCTACCGTCGACCTCTCTGTGGGCGAAGCAGTTTAGGGTGTACTGTGGCTGAGAGCCTGGGGACGGTTTCAATACCGTAATATCGGGGGAGAGACAGGCCGGTACAGAAGGCAGCTCTCAACCCACATCATGGTTATGGGGCTAGGACCGTTGCCCAGGGTGTGTGTGCAGGCTTAAACGAAGCCACCTAACTCGAAGGAAAAACTCCGTTGAGAGCCTGTGCTGCAGGTAAAACAGCTGCTCCTGAGGGTGGCAGCATTTTGTTGTGTGCGTGCGTGAGAGCACTGCAAGGGAGTCCAGACCCATTTTCCGTGTGGGACTCAGGCCCCAGCAGAAGACAGAACACGACTCCCCACTTGTTTCATGAAGCTAGCACTGCGGCCCCACTTTTGCATGGAAGTCTAATAGCAAGCGTTCTCTTTTACTATTATTATGAAATGTTTTTATTGTTATGTTAATCCCCATACATTACATCATTAGTTTTAGATATAGTGTTCCATGATTCCTTGTTTGTGCATAACACCCAGTGCTCCATGCAGATCGTGCCCTGCTCGATACCCATCACCAGGCTAACCCATCCTCCCACCCCCCTCCCCTCTAGAACCCTCAGTTTGTTTTTCAGAGTCCATCGTCTCTCATGGTTCTTCTCCCCCTCCGATTTTCCCCCCTTCATTCTTCCCCTCCTGCTACATTCTTCGTCTTCTTTTTTTCTTTCTTAACATATATGGCATTATTGGTTTCAGAGGTACAGATCTGAGATCCAACAGTCTTGCACAATTCACAGCGCTTACCAGAACACATACCCTCCCCAGTGTCCAACACCCAGTGACCCCATCCCTCCCACCCCAGCCCCCACTCCAGCAACCCTCAGTTTGTTTCCTGAGATTAAGAATTCCTCATATCAGTGAGGTCATATGATACATGTCTTTCTCTGTTTGACTTATTTCGCTCAGCATGATACCCTCCAGTTCCATCCACGTCGTTGCAGATGGCAAGATCTCATTCCTTTCGATGGCTGCATAATATTCCATTGTGTAAATATATATATATATATATATATATATATACGCCCTCTTCTTTATCCATTCATCTGTTGGTGGACATCTTGGCTCTTTCCACAGTTTGGCTATTGTGGACATTAATAGCAAGCGTTCTAACTCGGAGAAACAACACTGAAGAGAAACCGTGCTTTAGCTACCGACGACCTCTGTGTGGGAGGAAGCAGTTTAGGGTGTACGGTGGGTGAGAGCCTGGGGACGGGTTCCGTTTCCTAAAATCGAGGGAGAGACAGGCCGCAGAGAAGGCAGCTCTCAACTCACACCATGGTTATGGGGCTAGACAGTTGCCCCGGGTGTGTGTGCAGGCTTCATGAAAACCGCCTAACTCGAAGGAAAAACTCGCTGGAGAATCCATGCTTCAGCTAAAAGAGCCGCTCTTGAAGGTGGAAGCATTATGTTGTGTGCGTGCATGAGAGCCCTGCAAGGGAGTCCAAAGCTTTTTGTGAGTGAGCCTCAGGCCCCAGCAGAAGGCAGAACACGACTCCCCATGTGTTTCATCACGCTAGCACGGCAGCCCCACTTTTGCATGGAAGTCTAACAGCTAGTGTTCTCACTCGAAGGAACAACACTGTGGAGAAACCCTGCTTTAGCTACCGTCGACCTCTAGATGGAGGAAGTATTACACGGAGTACCGTGGCTGAGAGCCTGGGGAACGGGTTCCATACGTGAAACCAAGGGAGAAATAGGTCCGGGCAGAAGGCACCTCTGGACTCAGCTCTTGCTACCTGAAGCTAACACTACTGCTCCATGTGTGCTTGGAATGCTATGTGCTCGACACTGACTGGGAAGAAACAAGCCTGTAAAGAATCCCAGCTGCAGCTCATTCGCCTACCAGGCTACTAACACCAAGAATCAATGCTGTGGCGTTACTGCGCCTTAGCTAACATTGCCGTTCCTGAAGCCGCAGGCGTTGGATAGTGCTCGTGTATGAGAGACCGGGGAAAGGGTCCCAGACGTGAAATGGAGTGAGAAACAGGCCGGTGCGGAAGGCAGCTCTCAACTCACCTCTTGTTTATGAGGCTAGTACCCTTGCCCCGGGTGTGCCTGCAGGCCATAAGCCAACCACCTCACTCAAAGGAACAACTCTGTAGGGAATTCCTGCTTCGGCTAAAAGAGCCATGCCTCAGGGTGGACGCATTGTGTGGTGTGCATGCGTGAGTGCACAGCAAGTGAGTCCAAAACCATTTTCCTTGTGAGACCCAGGCCCCGCAAGAAGCCAGAACACGACTCCCCACGGGCTCCATGAAACTAGTACTGCGGCCCCGCTTTTGAATGGAAGTCTAATAGCTAGCTTTCTAACTCGAAGAAACAACACTGTAGAGAAACCGTGCTTTAGCTACCGTCGACCTCTCTGTGGGCGAAGCAGTTTAGGGTGTACTGTGGCTGAGAGCCTGGGGACGGTTTCAATATCGTAATATCGGGGGAGAGACAGGCCGGTACAGAAGGCAGCTCTCAACCCACATCATGGTTATGGGGCTAGGACCGTTGCCCAGGGTGTGTGTGCAGGCTTAAACGAAGCCACCTAACTCGAAGGAAAAACTCGGTTGAGAGCCTGTGCTGCAGGTAAAACAGCTGCTCCTGAGGGTGGCAGCATTTTGTTGTGTGCGTGCGTGAGAGCACTGCAAGGGAGTCCAGACCCATTTTCCGTGTGGGACTCAGGCCCCGGCAGAAGACAGAACACGACTCCCCACTTGTTTCATGAAGCTAGCACTGCGGCCCCACTTTTCCATGGAAGTCTAATAGCAAGCGTTCTTTTTTATTATTATTATGAAATGTTTTTATTGTTATGTTAATGCCCATACATTACATCATTAGTTTTAGATATAGTGTTCCATGATTCCTTGTTTGTGCATAACACCCAGTGCTCCATGCAGATCGTGCCCTGCTCAATACCCATCACCAGGCTAACCCATCTTCCCACCCCCCTCCCCTCTAGAACCCTCAGTTTGTTTTTCAGAGTCCATTGTCTCTCATGGTTATTCTCCCCCTCCGATTTTCCCCCCTTCATTCTTCCCCTCCTGCTACATTCTTCTTCTTCTTTTTTTCTTTCTTAACATATATTGCATTATTGGTTTCAGAGGTACAGATCTGAGATTCAACAGTCTTGCACAATTCACAGCGCTTACCAGAACACATACCCTCCCCAGTGTCCAACACCCAGTGACCCCATCCCTCCCACCCCAGCCCCCACTCCAGCAACCCTCAGTTTGTTTCCTGAGATTAAGAATTCCTCATATCAGTGAGGTCATATGATACATGTCTTTCTCTGTTTGACTTATTTCGCTCAGCATGATACCCTCCAGTTCCATCCACGTCGTTACAGATGGCAAGATCTCATTCCTTTTGATGGCTGCATAATATTCCATTGTATATATATATATATATATATATATATATATATACCCCCTCTTCTTTATCCATTCATCTGTTGGTGGACATCTTGGCTCTTTCCACAGTTTGGCTATTGTGGACATTAATAGCAAGCGTTCTAACTCGGAGAAACAACACTGAAGGGAAACCGTGCTTTAGCTACCGACGACCTCTGTGTGGGAGGAAGCAGTTTAGGGTGTACGGTGGGTGAGAGCCTGGGGACGGGTTCCGTTTCCTAAAATCAAGGGAGAGACAGGCCGGAGAGAAGGCAGCTCTCAACTCACACCATGGTTATGGGGCTAGTACCGTTGCCCCGGGTGTGTGTGCAGGCTTCATGAAAACCGCCTAACTCGAAGGAAAAACTCGCTGGAGAATCCATGCTTCAGCTAAAAGAGCCGCTCTTGAAGGTGGAAGCATTATGTTGTGTGCGTGCATGAGAGCCCTGCAAGGGAGTCCAAAGCTTTTTGTGAGTGAGCCTCAGGCCCCAGCAGAAGGCAGAACACGACTCCCCATGTGTTTCCTCACGCTAGCACGGCAGCCCCACGTTTGCATGGAAGTCTAACAGCTAGTGTTCTCACTCGAAGAAACAACACTGTAGAGAAACCCTGCTTTAGCTACCGTCGACCTCTAGATGGAGGAAGTATTACACGGAGTACCGTGGCTGAGAGCCTGGGGAACGGGTTCCATACGTGAAACCAAGGGAGAAATAGGTCCGGGCAGAAGGCACCTCTGGACTCAGCTCTTGCTACCTGAAGCTAACACTACTGCTCCATGTGTGCTTGGAATGCTATGTGCTCGACACTGACTGGGAAGAAACAAGCCTGTAAAGAATCCCAGCTGCAGCTCATTCGCCTACCAGGCTACTAACACCAAGAATCAATGCTGTGGCGTTACTGCGCCTTAGCTAACATTGCCGTTCCTGAAGCCGCAGGCGTTGGATAGTGCTCGTGTATGAGAGACCGGGGAAAGGGTCCCAGACGTGAAATGGAGTGAGAAACAGGCCGGTGCGGAAGGCAGCTCTCAACTCACCTCTTGTTTATGAGGCTAGTACCCTTGCCCCGGGTGTGCCTGCAGGCCATAAGCCAACCACCTCACTCAAAGGAACAACTCTGTAGGGAATTCCTGCTTCGGCTAAAAGAGCCATGCCTCAGGGTGGACGCATTGTGTGGTGTGCATGCGTGAGTGCACAGCAAGTGAGTCCAAAACCATTTTCCTTGTGAGACCCAGGCCCCGCAAGAAGCCAGAACACGACTCCCCACGGGCTCCATGAAACTAGTACTGCGGCCCCGCTTTTGAATGGAAGTCTAATAGCTAGCTTTCTAACTCGAAGAAACAACACTGTAGAGAAACCGTGCTTTAGCTACCGTCGACCTCTCTGTGGGCGAAGCAGTTTAGGGTGTACTGTGGCTGAGAGCCTGGGGACGGTTTCAATATCGTAATATCGGGGGAGAGACAGGCCGGTACAGAAGGCAGCTCTCAACCCACATCATGGTTATGGGGCTAGGACCGTTGCCCAGGGTGTGTGTGCAGGCTTAAACGAAGCCACCTAACTCGAAGGAAAAACTCGGTTGAGAGCCTGTGCTGCAGGTAAAACAGCTGCTCCTGAGGGTGGCAGCATTTTGTTGTGTGCGTGCGTGAGAGCACTGCAAGGGAGTCCAGACCCATTTTCCGTGTGGGACTCAGGCCCCGGCAGAAGACAGAACACGACTCCCCACTTGTTTCATGAAGCTAGCACTGCGGCCCCACTTTTCCATGGAAGTCTAATAGCAAGCGTTCTTTTTTATTATTATTATGAAATGTTTTTATTGTTATGTTAATGCCCATACATTACATCATTAGTTTTAGATATAGTGTTCCATGATTCCTTGTTTGTGCATAACACCCAGTGCTCCATGCAGATCGTGCCCTGCTCAATACCCATCACCAGGCTAACCCATCTTCCCACCCCCCTCCCCTCTAGAACCCTCAGTTTGTTTTTCAGAGTCCATTGTCTCTCATGGTTATTCTCCCCCTCCGATTTTCCCCCCTTCATTCTTCCCCTCCTGCTACATTCTTCTTCTTCTTTTTTTCTTTCTTAACATATATTGCATTATTGGTTTCAGAGGTACAGATCTGAGATTCAACAGTCTTGCACAATTCACAGCGCTTACCAGAACACATACCCTCCCCAGTGTCCAACACCCAGTGACCCCATCCCTCCCACCCCAGCCCCCACTCCAGCAACCCTCAGTTTGTTTCCTGAGATTAAGAATTCCTCATATCAGTGAGGTCATATGATACATGTCTTTCTCTGTTTGACTTATTTCGCTCAGCATGATACCCTCCAGTTCCATCCACGTCGTTACAGATGGCAAGATCTCATTCCTTTTGATGGCTGCATAATATTCCATTGTGTATATATATATATATATATATATATATATCCCCCCTCTTCTTTATCCATTCATCTGTTGGTGGACATCTTGGCTCTTTCCACAGTTTGGCTATTGTGGACATTAATAGCAAGCGTTCTAACTCGGAGAAACAACACTGAAGAGAAACCGTGCTTTAGCTACCGACGACCTCTGTGTGGGAGGAAGCAGTTTAGGGTGTACGGTGGGTGAGAGCCTGGGGACGGGTTCCGTTTCCTAAAATCAAGGGAGAGACAGGCCGGAGAGAAGGCAGCTCTCAACTCACACCATGGTTATGGGGCTAGTACCGTTGCCCCGGGTGTGTGTGCAGGCTTCATGAAAACCGCCTAACTCGAAGGAAAAACTCGCTGGAGAATCCATGCTTCAGCTAAAAGAGCCGCTCTTGAAGGTGGAAGCATTATGTTGTGTGCGTGCATGAGAGCCCTGCAAGGGAGTCCAAAGCTTTTTGTGAGTGAGCCTCAGGCCCCAGCAGAAGGCAGAACACGACTCCCCATGTGTTTCCTCACGCTAGCACGGCAGCCCCACGTTTGCATGGAAGTCTAACAGCTAGTGTTCTCACTCGAAGAAACAACACTGTAGAGAAACCCTGCTTTAGCTACCGTCGACCTCTAGATGGAGGAAGTATTACACGGAGTACCGTGGCTGAGAGCCTGGGGAACGGGTTCCATACGTGAAACCAAGGGAGAAATAGGTCCGGGCAGAAGGCACCTCTGGACTCAGCTCTTGCTACCTGAAGCTAACACTACTGCTCCATGTGTGCTTGGAATGCTATGTGCTCGACACTGACTGGGAAGAAACAAGCCTGTAAAGAATCCCAGCTGCAGCTCATTCGCCTACCAGGCTACTAACACCAAGAATCAATGCTGTGGCGTTACTGCGCCTTAGCTAACATTGCCGTTCCTGAAGCCGCAGGAGTTGGATAGTGCTCGTGTATGAGAGACCGGGGAAAGGGTCCCAGACGTGAAATGGAGTGAGAAACAGGCCGGTGCGGAAGGCAGCTCTCAACTCACCTCTTGTTTATGAGGCTAGTACCCTTGCCCCGGGTGTGCCTGCAGGCCATAAGCCAACCACCTCACTCAAAGGAACAACTCTGTAGGGAATTCCTGCTTCGGCTAAAAGAGCCATGCCTCAGGGTGGACGCATTGTGTGGTGTGCATGCGTGAGTGCACAGCAAGTGAGTCCAAAACCATTTTCCTTGTGAGACCCAGGCCCCGCAAGAAGCCAGAACACGACTCCCCACTGGCTCCATGAAACTAGTACTGCGGCCCCGCTTTTGAATGGAAGTCTAATAGCTAGCTTTCTAACTCGAAGAAACAACACTGTAGAGAAACCGTGCTTTAGCTACCGTCGACCTCTCTGTGGGCGAAGCAGTTTAGGGTGTACTGTGGCTGAGAGCCTGGGGACGGTTTCAATATCGTAATATCGGGGGAGAGACAGGCCGGTACAGAAGGCAGCTCTCAACCCACATCATGGTTATGGGGCTAGGACCGTTGCCCAGGGTGTGTGTGCAGGCTTAAACGAAGCCACCTAACTGGAAGGAAAAACTCCGTTGAGAGCCTGTGCTGCAGGTAAAACAGCTGCTCCTGAGGGTGGCAGCATTTTGTTGTGTGCGTGCGGGAGAGCACTGCAAGGGAGTCCAGACCCATTTTCCGTGTGGGACTCAGGCCCCGGCAGAAGACAGAACACGACTCCCCACTTGTTTCATGAAGCTAGCACTGCGGCCCCACTTTTGCATGGAAGTCTAATAGCAAGCGTTCTTTTTTATTATTATTATGAAATGTTTTTATTGTTATGTTAATCCCCATACATTACATCATTAGTTTTAGATATAGTGTTCCATGATTCCTTGTTTGTGCATAACACCCAGTGTTCCATGCAGATCGTGCCCTGCTCAATACCCATCACCAGGCTAACCCATCCTCCCACCCCCCTCCCCTCTAGAACCCTCAGTTTGTTTTTCAGAGTCCATCGTCTCTCATGGTTCTTCTCCTCCTCCGATTTTCCCCCTTCATTCTTCCCCTCCTGCTACATTCTTCTTCTTCTTTTTTTCTTTCTTAACATATATTGCATTATTGGTTTCAGAGGTACAGATCTGAGATTCAACAGTCTTGCACAATTCACAGCGCTTACCAGAACACATACCCTCCCCAGTGTCCAACACCCAGTGACCCCATCCCTCCCACCCCAGCCCCCACTCCAGCAACCCTCAGTTGGTTTCCTGAGATTAAGAATTCCTCATATCAGTGAGGTCATATGATACATGTCTTTCTCTGTTTGACTTATTTCGCTCAGCATGATACCCTCCAGTTCCATCCACGTCGTTGCAGATGGCAAGATCTCATTCCTTTCGATGGCTGCATAATATTCCATTGTGTAAATATATATATATATATATATATATATATATATATATATACGCCCTCTTCTTTATCCATTCATCTGTTGGTGGACATCTTGGCTCTTTCCACAGTTTGGCTATTGTGGACATTAATAGCAAGCGTTCTAACTCGGAGAAACAACACTGAAGAGAAACCGTGCTTTAGCTACCGACGACCTCTGTGTGGGAGGAAGCAGTTTAGGGTGTACGGTGGGTGAGAGCCTGGGGACGGGTTCCGTTTCCTAAAATCGAGGGAGAGACAGGCCGCAGAGAAGGCAGCTCTCAACTCACACCATGGTTATGGGGCTAGACAGTTGCCCCGGGTGTGTGTGCAGGCTTCATGAAAACCGCCTAACTCGAAGGAAAAACTCGCTGGAGAATCCATGCTTCAGCTAAAAGAGCCGCTCTTGAAGGTGGAAGCATTATGTTGTGTGCGTGCATGAGAGCCCTGCAAGGGAGTCCAAAGCTTTTTGTGAGTGAGCCTCAGGCCCCAGCAGAAGGCAGAACACGACTCCCCATGTGTTTCATCACGCTAGCACGGCAGCCCCACTTTTGCATGGAAGTCTAACAGCTAGTGTTCTCACTCGAAGAAACAACACTGTAGAGAAACCCTGCTTTAGCCACCGTCGACCTCTAGATGGAGGAAGTATTACACGGAGTACCGTGGCTGAGAGCCTGGGGAACGGGTTCCATACGTGAAACCAAGGGAGAAATAGGTCCGGGCAGAAGGCACCTCTGGACTCAGCTCTGGCTACCTGAAGCTAACACTACTGCTCCATGTGTGCTTGGAATGCTATGTGCTCGACACTGACTGGGAAGAAACAAGCCTGTAAAGAATCCCAGCGGCAGCTCATTCGCCTACCAGGCTACTAACACCAAGAATCAATGCTGTGGCGTTACTGCGCCTTAGCTAACATTGCCGTTCCTGAAGCCGCAGGAGTTGGAGAGTGCTCGTGTATGAGAGACCGGGGAAAGGGTCCCAGACGTGAAATGGAGTGAGAAACAGGCCGGTGCTGAAGGCAGCTCTCAACTCACCTCTTGTTTATGAAGCTAGTACCCTGCCCCGGGTGTGCCTGCAGGCCATAAGCCAACCACCTCACTCAAAGGAACAACTCTGTAGGGAATTCCTGCTTCGGCTAAAAGAGCCATGCCTCAGGGTGGACGCATTGTGTGGTGTGCATGCGTGAGTGCACAGCAAGTGAGTCCAAAACCATTTTCCTTGTGAGACCCAGGCCCCGCAAGAAACCAGAACACGACTCCCCACTGGCTCCATGAAACTAGTACTGCGGCCCCGCTTTTGAATGGAAGTCTAATAGCTAGCTTTCTAACTCGAAGAAACAACACTGTAGAGAAACCGTGCTTTAGCTACCGTCGACCTCTCTGTGGGCGAAGCAGTTTAGGGTGTACTGTGGCTGAGAGCCTGGGGACGGTTTCAATATCGTAATATTGGGGGAGAGACAGGCCGGTACAGAAGGCAGCTCTCAACCCACATCATGGTTATGGGGCTAGGACCGTTGCCCAGGGTGTGTGTGCAGGCTTAAACGAAGCCACCTAACTCGAAGGAAAAACTCGGTTGAGAGCCTGTGCTGCAGGTAAAACAGCTGCTCCTGAGGGTGGCAGCATTTTGTTGTGTGCGTGCGTGAGAGCCCTGCAAGGGAGTCCAGACCCATTTTCCGTGTGGGACTCAGGCCCCGGCAGAAGACAGAACACGACTCCCCACTTGTTTCATGAAGCTAGCACTGCGGCCCCACTTTTGCATGGAAGTCTAATAGCAAGCGTTCTCTTTTACTATTATTATGAAATGTTTTTATTGTTATGTTAATCCCCATACATTACATCATTAGTTTTAGATATAGTGTTCCATGATTCCTTGTTTGTGCATAACACCCAGTGCTCCATGCAGATCGTGCCCTGCTCGATACCCATCACCAGGCTAACCCATCCTCCCACCCCCCTCCCCTCTAGAACCCTCAGTTTGTTTTTCAGAGTCCATCGTCTCTCATGGTTCTTCTCCCCCTCCGATTTTCCCCCCTTCATTCTTCCCCTCCTGCTACATTCTTCGTCTTCTTTTTTTCTTTCTTAACATATATGGCATTATTGGTTTCAGAGGTACAGATCTGAGATCCAACAGTCTTGCACAATTCACAGCGCTTACCAGAACACATACCCTCCCCAGTGTCCAACACCCAGTGACCCCATCCCTCCCACCCCAGCCCCCACTCCAGCAACCCTCAGTTTGTTTCCTGAGATTAAGAATTCCTCATATCAGTGAGGTCATATGATACATGTCTTTCTCTGTTTGACTTATTTCGCTCAGCATGATACCCTCCAGTTCCATCCACGTCGTTGCAGATGGCAAGATCTCATTCCTTTTGATGGCTGCATAATATTCCATTCTATATATATATATATATACCCCCTCTTCTTTATCCATTCATCTGTTGGTGGACATCTTGGCTCTTTCCACAGTTTGGCTATTGTGGACATTAATAGCAAGCGTTCTAACTCGGAGAAACAACACTGAAGAGAAACCGTGCTTTAGCTACCGACGACCTCTGTGTGGGAGGAAGCAGTTTAGGGTGTACGGTGGGTGAGAGCCTGGGGACGGGTTCCGTTTCCTAAAATCGAGGGAGAGACAGGCCGGAGAGAAGGCAGCTCTCAACTCACACCATGGTTATGGGGCTAGTACCGTTGCCCCGGGTGTGTGTGCAGGCTTCATGAAAACCGCCTAACTCGAAGGAAAAACTCGCTGGAGAATCCATGCTTCAGCTAAAAGAGCCGCTCTGGAAGGTGGAAGCATTATGTTGTGTGCGTGCATGAGAGCCCTGCAAGGGAGTCCAAAGCTTTTTGTGAGTGAGCCTCAGGCCCCAGCAGAAGGCAGAACACGACTCCCCATGTGTTTCATCACGCTAGCACGGCAGCCCCACTTTTGCATGGAAGTCTAATAGCTAGTGTTCTCACTCGAAGAAACAACACTGTGGAGAAACCCTGCTTTAGCTACCCTCGACCTCTAGATGGAGGAAGTATTACACGGAGTACCGTGGCTGAGAGCCTGGGGAACGGGTTCCATACGTGAAACCAAGGGAGAAATAGGTCCGGGCAGAAGGCACCTCTGGACTCAGCTCTTGTTACCTGAAGCTAACACTACTGCTCCATGTGTGCTTGGAATGCTATGTGCTCGACACTGACTGGGAAGAAACAAGCCTGTAAAGAATCCCAGCTGCAGCTCATTCGCCTACCAGGCTACTAACACCAAGAATCAATGCTGTGGCGTTACTGCGCCTTAGCTAACATTGCCGTTCCTGAAGCCGCAGGAGTTGGATAGTGCTCGTGTATGAGAGACCGGGGAAAGGGTCCCAGACGTGAAATGGAGTGAGAAACAGGCCGGTGCGGAAGGCAGCTCTCAACTCACCTCTTGTTTATGAGGCTAGTACCCTTGCCCCGGGTGTGCCTGCAGGCCATAAGCCAACCACCTCACTCAAAGGAACAACTCTGTAGGGAATTCCTGCTTCGGCTAAAAGAGCCATGCCTCAGGGTGGACGCATTGTGTGGTGTGCATGCGTGAGTGCACAGCAAGTGAGTCCAAAACCATTTTCCTTGTGAGACCCAGGCCCCGCAAGAAGCCAGAACACGACTCCCCACGGGCTCCATGAAACTAGTACTGCGGCCCCACTTTTGAATGGAAGTCTAATAGCTAGCTTTCTAACTCGAAGAAACAACACTGTAGAGAAACCGTGCTTTAGCTACCGTCGACCTCTCTGTGGGCGAAGCAGTTTAGGGTGTACTGTGGCTGAGAGCCTGGGGACGGTTTCAATATCGTAATATCGGGGGAGAGACAGGCCGGTACAGAAGGCAGCTCTCAACCCACATCATGGTTATGGGGCTAGGACCGTTGCCCAGGGTGTGTGTGCAGGCTTAAACGAAGCCACCTAACTCGAAGGAAAAACTCGGTTGAGAGCCTGTGCTGCAGGTAAAACAGCTGCTCCTGAGGGTGGCAGCATTTTGTTGTGTGCGTGCGTGAGAGCACTGCAAGGGAGTCCAGACCCATTTTCCGTGTGGGACTCAGGCCCCGGCAGAAGACAGAACACGACTCCCCACTTGTTTCATGAAGCTAGCACTGCGGCCCCACTTTTGCATGGAAGTCTAATAGCAAGCGTTCTCTTTTACTATTATTATGAAATGTTTTTATTGTTATGTTAATCCCCATACATTACATCATTAGTTTTAGATATAGTGTTCCATGATTACTTGTTTGTGCATAACACCCAGTGCTCCATGCAGATCGTGCCCTGCTCGATACCCATCACCAGGCTAACCCATCCTCCCACCCCCCTCCCCTCTAGAACCCTCAGTTTGTTTTTCAGAGTCCATCGTCTCTCATGGTTCTTCTCCCCCTCTGATTTTCCCCCCTTCATTCTTCCCCTCCTGCTACATTCTTCTTCTTCTTTTTTTCTTTCTTAACATATATGGCATTATTGGTTTCAGAGGTACAGATCTGAGATCCAACAGTCTTGCACAATTCACAGCGCTTACCAGAACACATACCCTCCCCAGTGTCCAACACCCAGTGACCCCATCCCTCCCACCCCAGCCCCCACTCCAGCAACCCTCAGTTTGTTTCCTGAGATTAAGAATTCCTCATATCAGTGAGGTCATATGATACATGTCTTTCTCTGTTTGACTTATTTCGCTCAGCATGATACCCTCCAGTTCCATCCACGTCGTTGCAGATGGCAAGATCTCATTCCTTTTGATGGCTGCATAATATTCCATTGTATATATATATATACCCCCTCTTCTTTATCCATTCATCTGTTGGTGGACATCTTGGCTCTTTCCACAGTTTGGCTATTGTGGACATTAATAGCAAGCGTTCTAACTCGGAGAAACAACACTGAAGAGAAACCGTGCTTTAGCTACCGACGACCTCTGTGTGGGAGGAAGCAGTTTAGGGTGTACGGTGGGTGAGAGCCTGGGGACGGGTTCCGTTTCCTAAAATCAAGGGAGAGACAGGCCGGAGAGAAGGCAGCTCTCAACTCACACCCTGGTTATGGGGCTAGTACCGTTGCCCCGGGTGTGTGTGCAGGCTTCATGAAAACCGCCTAACTCGAAGGAAAAACTCGCTGGAGAATCCATGCTTCAGCTAAAAGAGCCGCTCTGGAAGGTGGAAGCATTATGTTGTGTGCGTGCATGAGAGCCCTGCAAGGGAGTCCAAAGCTTTTTGTGAGTGAGCCTCAGGCCCCAGCAGAAGGCAGAACACGACTCCCCATGTGTTTCATCACGCTAGCACGGCAGCCCCACTTTTGCATGGAAGTCTAACAGCTAGTGTTCTCACTTGAAGAAACAACACTGTGGAGAAACCCTGCTTTAGCTACCGTCGACCTCTAGATGGAGGAAGTATTACACGGAGTACCGTGGCTGAGAGCCTGGGGAACGGGTTCCATACGTGAAACCAAGGGAGAAATAGGTCCGGGCAGAAGGCACCTCTGGACTCAGCTCTTGCTACCTGAAGCTAACACTACTGCTCCATGTGTGCTTGGAATGCTATGTGCTCGACACTGACTGGGAAGAAACAAGCCTGTAAAGAATCCCAGCTGCAGCTCATTCGCCTACCAGGCTACTAACACCAAGAATCAATGCTGTGGCGTTACTGCGCCTTAGCTAACATTGCCGTTCCTGAAGCCGCAGGAGTTGGATAGTGCTCGTGTATGAGAGACCGGGGAAAGGGTCCCAGACGTGAAATGGAGTGAGAAACAGGCCGGTGCGGAAGGCAGCTCTCAACTCACCTCTTGTTTATGAGGCTAGTACCCTTGCCCCGGGTGTGCCTGCAGGCCATAAGCCAACCACCTCACTCAAAGGAACAACTCTGTAGGGAATTCCTGCTTCGGCTAAAAGAGCCATGCCTCAGGGTGGACGCATTGTGTGGTGTGCATGCGTGAGTGCACAGCAAGTGAGTCCAAAACCATTTTCCTTGTGAGACCCAGGCCCCGCAAGAAGCCAGAACACGACTCCCCACTGGCTCCATGAAACTAGTACTGCGGCCCCGCTTTTGAATGGAAGTCTAATAGCTAGCTTTCTAACTCGAAGAAACAACACTGTAGAGAAACCGTGCTTTAGCTACCGTCGACCTCTCTGTGGGCGAAGCAGTTTAGGGTGTACTGTGGCTGAGAGCCTGGGGACGGTTTCAATATCGTAATATCGGGGGAGAGACAGGCCGGTACAGAAGGCAGCTCTCAACCCACATCATGGTTATGGGGCTAGGACCATTGCCCAGGGTGTGTGTGCAGGCTTAAACGAAGCCACCTAACTCGAAGGAAAAACTCGGTTGAGAGCCTGTGCTGCAGGTAAAACAGCTGCTCCTGAGGGTGGCAGCATTTTGTTGTGTGCGTGCGTGAGAGCACTGCAAGGGAGTCCAGACCCATTTTCCGTGTGGGACTCAGGCCCCGGCAGAAGACAGAACACGACTCCCCACTTGTTTCATGAAGCTAGCACTGCGGCCCCACTTTTGCATGGAAGTCTAATAGCAAGCGTTCTCTTTTACTATTATTATGAAATGTTTTTATTGTTATGTTAATCCCCATACATTACATCATTAGTTTTAGATATAGTGTTCCATGATTCCTTGTTTGTGCATAACACCCAGTGCTCCATGCAGATCGTGCCCTGCTCGATACCCATCACCAGGCTAACCCATCCTCCGACCCCCCTCCCCTCTAGAACCCTCAGTTTGTTTTTCAGAGTCCATCGTCTCTCATGGTTCTTCTCCCCCTCCGATTTTCCCCCCTTCATTCTTCCCCTCCTGCTACATTCTTCGTCTTCTTTTTTTCTTTCTTAACATATATGGCATTATTGGTTTCAGAGGTACAGATCTGAGATCCAACAGTCTTGCACAATTCACAGCGCTTACCAGAACACATACCCTCCCCAGTGTCCAACACCCAGTGACCCCATCCCTCCCACCGCAGCCCCCACTCCAGCAACCCTCAGGTTGTTTCCTGAGATTAAGAATTCCTCATATCAGTGAGGTCATATGATACATGTCTTTCTCTGTTTGACTTATTTCGCTCAGCATGATACCCTCCAGTTCCATCCACGTCGTTGCAGATGGCAAGATCTCATTCCTTTTGATGGCTGCATAATATTCCATTGTATATATATATATACCCCCTCTTCTTTATCCATTCATCTGTTGGTGGACATCTTGGCTCTTTCCACAGTTTGGCTATTGTGGACATTAATAGCAAGCGTTCTAACTCGGAGAAACAACACTGAAGAGAAACCGTGCTTTAGCTACCGACGACCTCTGTGTGGGAGGAAGCAGTTTAGGGTGTACGGTGGGTGAGAGCCTGGGGACGGGTTCCGTTTCCTAAAATCGAGGGAGAGACAGGCCGGAGAGAAGGCAGCTCTCAACTCACACCATGGTTATGGGGCTAGTACCGTTGCCCCGGGTGTGTGTGCAGGCTTCATGAAAACCGCCTAACTCGAAGGAAAAACTCGCTGGAGAATCCATGCTTCAGTAAAAGAGCCGCTCTGGAAGGTGGAAGCATTATGTTGTGTGCGTGCATGAGAGCCCTGCAAGGGAGTCCAAAGCTTTTTGTGAGTGAGCCTCAGGCCCCAGCAGAAGGCAGAACACGACTCCCCATGTGTTTCCTCACGCTAGCACGGCAGCCCCACTTTTGCATGGAAGTCTAACAGCTAGTGTTCTCACTCGAAGAAACAACACTGTAGAGAAACCCTGCTTTAGCTACCGTCGACCTCTAGATGGAGGAAGTATTACACGGAGTACCGTGGCTGAGAGCCTGGGGAACGGGTTCCATACGTGAAACCAAGGGAGAAATAGGTCCGGGCAGAAGGCACCTCTGGACTCAGCTCTTGCTACCTGAAGCTAACACTACTGCTCCATGTGTGCTTGGAATGCTATGTGCTCGACACTGACTGGGAAGAAACAAGCCTGTAAAGAATCCCAGCTGCAGCTCATTCGCCTACCAGGCTACTAACACCAAGAATCAATGCTGTGGCGTTACTGCGCCTTAGCTAACATTGCCGTTCCTGAAGCCGCAGGAGTTGGATAGTGCTCGTGTATGAGAGACCGGGGAAAGGGTCCCAGACGTGAAATGGAGTGAGAAACAGGCCGGTGCGGAAGGCAGCTCTCAACTCACCTCTTGTTTATGAGGCTAGTACCCTTGCCCCGGGTGTGCCTGCAGGCCATAAGCCAACCACCTCACTCAAAGGAACAACTCTGTAGGGAATTCCTGCTTCGGCTAAAAGAGCCATGCCTCAGGGTGGACGCATTGTGTGGTGTGCATGCGTGAGTGCACAGCAAGTGAGTCCAAAACCATTTTCCTTGTGAGACCCAGGCCCCGCAAGAAGCCAGAACACGACTCCCCACGGGCTCCATGAAACTAGTACTGCGGCCCCACTTTTGAATGGAAGTCTAATAGCTAGCTTTCTAACTCGAAGAAACAACACTGTAGAGAAACCGTGCTTTAGCTACCGTCGACCTCTCTGTGGGCGAAGCAGTTTAGGGTGTACTGTGGCTGAGAGCCTGGGGACGGTTTCAATATCGTAATATCGGGGGAGAGACAGGCCGGTACAGAAGGCAGCTCTCAACCCACATCATGGTTATGGGGCTAGGACCGTTGCCCAGGGTGTGTGTGCAGGCTTAAACGAAGCCACCTAACTCGAAGGAAAAACTCGGTTGAGAGCCTGTGCTGCAGGTAAAACAGCTGCTCCTGAGGGTGGCAGCATTTTGTTGTGTGCGTGCGTGAGAGCACTGCAAGGGAGTCCAGACCCATTTTCCGTGTGGGACTCAGGCCCCGGCAGAAGACAGAACACGACTCCCCACTTGTTTCATGAAGCTAGCACTGCGGCCCCACTTTTGCATGGAAGTCTAATAGCAAGCGTTCTCTTTTACTATTATTATGAAATGTTTTTATTGTTATGTTAATCCCCATACATTACATCATTAGTTTTAGATATAGTGTTCCATGATTCCTTGTTTATGCATAACACCCAGTGCTCCATGCAGATCGTGCCCTGCTCGATACCCATCACCAGGCTAACCCATCCTCCGACCCCCCTCCCCTCTAGAACCCTCAGTTTGTTTTTCAGAGTCCATCGTCTCTCATGGTTCTTCTCCCCCTCCGATTTTCCCCCCTTCATTCTTCCCCTCCTGCTACATTCTTCGTCTTCTTTTTTTCTTTCTTAACATATATGGCATTATTGGTTTCAGAGGTACAGATCTGAGATCCAATAGTCTTGCACAATTCACAGCGCTTACCAGAACACATACCCTCCCCAGTGTCCAACACCCAGTGACCCCATCCCTCCCACCGCAGCCCCCACTCCAGCAACACTCAGGTTGTTTCCTGAGATTAAGAATTCCTCATATCAGTGAGGTCATATGATACATGTCTTTCTCTGTTTGACTTATTTCACTCAGCATGATACCCTCCAGTTCCATCCACGTCGTTGCAGATGGCAAGATCTCATTCCTTTTGATGGCTGCATAATATTCCATTGTATATATATATATATACCCCCTCTTCTTTATCCATTCATCTGTTGGTGGACATCTTGGCTCTTTCCACAGTTTGGCTATTGTGGACATTAATAGCAAGCGTTCTAACTCGGAGAAACAACACTGAAGAGAAACCGTGCTTTAGCTACCGACGACCTCTGTGTGGGAGGAAGCAGTTTAGGGTGTACGGTGGGTGAGAGCCTGGGGACGGGTTCCGTTTCCTAAAATCAAGGGAGAGATAGGCCGGAGAGAAGGCAGCTCTCAACTCACACCATGGTTATGGGGCTAGTACCGTTGCCCCGGGTGTGTGTGCAGGCTTCATGAAAACCGCCTAACTCGAAGGAAAAACTCGCTGGAGAATCCATGCTTCAGCTAAAAGAGCCGCTCTGGAAGGTGGAAGCATTATGTTGTGTGCGTGCATGAGAGCCCTGCAAGGGAGTCCAAAGCTTTTTGTGAGTGAGCCTCAGGCCCCAGCAGAAGGCAGAACACGACTCCCCATGTGTTTCCTCACGCTAGCACGGCAGCCCCACTTTTGCATGGAAGTCTAACAGCTAGTGTTCTCACTCGAAGAAACAACACTGTGGAGAAACCCTGCTTTAGCCACCGTCGACCTCTAGATGGAGGAAGTATTACACGGAGTACCGTGGCTGAGAGCCTGGGGAACGGGTTCCATACGTGAAACCAAGGGAGAAATAGGTCCGGGCAGAAGGCACCTCTGGACTCAGCTCTTGCTACCTGAAGCTAACACTACTGCTCCATGTGTGCTTGGAATGCTATGTGCTCGACACTGACTGGGAAGAAACAAGCCTGTAAAGAATCCCAGCTGCAGCTCATTCGCCTACCAGGCTACTAACACCAAGAATCAATGCTGTGGCGTTACTGCGCCTTAGCTAACATTGCCGTTCCTGAAGCCGCAGGCGTTGGATAGTGCTCGTGTATGAGAGACCGGGGAAAGGGTCCCAGACGTGAAATGGAGTGAGAAACAGGCCGGTGCGGAAGGCAGCTCTCAACTCACCTCTTGTTTATGAGGCTAGTACCCTTGCCCCGGGTGTGCCTGCAGGCCATAAGCCAACCACCTCACTCAAAGGAACAACTCTGTAGGGAATTCCTGCTTCGGCTAAAAGAGCCATGCCTCAGGGTGGACGCATTGTGTGGTGTGCATGCGTGAGTGCACAGCAAGTGAGTCCAAAACCATTTTCCTTGTGAGACCCAGGCCCCGCAAGAAGCCAGAACACGACTCCCCACTGGCTCCATGAAACTAGTACTGCGGCCCCGCTTTTGAATGGAAGTCTAATAGCTAGCTTTCTAACTCGAAGAAACAACACTGTAGAGAAACCGTGCTTTAGCTACCGTCGACCTCTCTGTGGGCGAAGCAGTTTAGGGTGTACTGTGGCTGAGAGCCTGGGGACGGTTTCAATATCGTAATATCGGGGGAGAGACAGGCCGGTACAGAAGGCAGCTCTCAACCCACATCATGGTTATGGGGCTAGGACCGTTGCCCAGGGTGTGTGTGCAGGCTTAAACGAAGCCACCTAACTCGAAGGAAAAACTCGGTTGAGAGCCTGTGCTGCAGGTAAAACAGCTGCTCCTGAGGGTGGCAGCATTTTGTTGTGTGCGTGCGTGAGAGCACTGCAAGGGAGTCCAGACCCATTTTCCGTGTGGGACTCAGGCCCCGGCAGAAGACAGAACACGACTCCCCACTTGTTTCATGAAGCTAGCACTGCGGCCCCACTTTTGCATGGAAGTCTAATAGCAAGCGTTCTTTTTTATTATTATTATGAAATGTTTTTATTGTTATGTTAATCCTCATACATTACATCATTAGTTTTAGATATAGTGTTCCATGATTCCTTGTTTGTGCATAACACCCAGTGCTCCATGCAGATCGTGCCCTGCTCAATACCCATCACCAGGCTAACCCATCCTCCCACCCCCCTCCCCTCTAGAACCCTCAGTTTGTTTTTCAGAGTCCATCGTCTCTCATGGTTCTTCTCCCCCTCCGATTTTCCCCCCTTCATTCTTCCCCTCCTGCTACATTCTTCTTCTTCTTTTTTTCTTTCTTAACATATATTGCATTATTGGTTTCAGAGGTACAGATCTGAGATTCAACAGTCTTGCACAATTCACAGCGCTTACCAGAACACATACCCTCCCCAGTGTCCAACACCCAGTGACCCCATCCCTCCCACCCCAGCCCCGACTCCAGCAACCCTCAGTTTGTTTCCTGAGATTAAGAAATCCTCAAATCAGTGAGGTCATATGATACATGTCTTTCTCTGTTTGACTTATTTCGCTCAGCATGATACCCTCCAGTTCCATCCACGTCGTTGCAGATGGCAAGATCTCATTCCTTTTGATGGCTGCATAATATTCCATTGTATATATATATATATATATATATATATATATATATACCCCCTCTTCTTTATCCATTCATCTGTTGGTGGACATCTTGGCTCTTTCCACAGTTTGGCTATTGTGGACATTAATAGCAAGCGTTCTAACTCGGAGAAACAACACTGAAGAGAAACCGTGCTTTAGCTACCGACGACCTCTGTGTGGGAGGAAGCAGTTTAGGGTGTACGGTGGGTGAGAGCCTGGGGACGGGTTCCGTTTCCTAAAATCGAGGGAGAGACAGGCCGCAGAGAAGGCAGCTCTCAACTCACACCATGGTTATGGGGCTAGTACCGTTGCCCCGGGTGTGTGTGCAGGCTTCATGAAAACCGCCTAACTCGAAGGAAAAACTCGCTGGAGAATCCATGCTTCAGCTAAAAGAGCCGCTCTTGAAGGTGGAAGCATTATGTTGTGTGCGTGCATGAGAGCCCTGCAAGGGAGTCCAAAGCTTTTTGTGAGTGAGCCTCAGGCCCCAGCAGAAGGCAGAACACGACTCCCCATGTGTTTCCTCACGCTAGCACGGCAGCCCCACTTTTGCATGGAAGTCTAACAGCTAGTGTTCTCACTCGAAGAAACAACACTGTAGAGAAACCCTGCTTTAGCTACCGTCGACCTCTAGATGGAGGAAGTATTACACGGACTACCGTGGCTGAGAGCCTGGGGAACGGGTTCCATACGTGAAACCAAGGGAGAAATAGGTCTGGGCAGAAGGCACCTCTGGACTCAGCTCTTGCTACCTGAAGCTAACACTACTGCTCCATGTGTGCTTGGAATGCTATGTGCTCGACACTGACTGGGAAGAAACAAGCCTGTAAAGAATCCCAGCTGCAGCTCATTCGCCTACCAGGCTACTAACACCAAGAATCAATGCTGTGGCGTTACTGCGCCTTAGCTAACATTGCCGTTCCTGAAGCCGCAGGAGTTGGATAGTGCTCGTGTATGAGAGACCGGGGAAAGGGTCCCAGACGTGAAATGGAGTGAGAAACAGGCCGGTGCGGAAGGCAGCTCTCAACTCACCTCTTGTTTATGAGGCTAGTACCCTTGCCCCGGGTGTGCCTGCAGGCCATAAGCCAACCACCTCACTCAAAGGAACAACTCTGTAGGGAATTCCTGCTTCGGCTAAAAGAGCCATGCCTCAGGGTGGACGCATTGTGTGGTGTGCATGCGTGAGTGCACAGCAAGTGAGTCCAAAACCATTTTCCTTGTGAGACCCAGGCCCCGCAAGAAGCCAGAACACGACTCCCCACTGGCTCCATGAAACTAGTACTGCGGCCCCGCTTTTGAATGGAAGTCTAATAGCTAGCTTTCTAACTCGAAGAAACAACACTGTAGAGAAACCGTGCTTTAGCTACCGTCGACCTCTCTGTGGGCGAAGCAGTTTAGGGTGTACTGTGGCTGAGAGCCTGGGGACGGTTTCAATATCGTAATATCGGGGGAGAGACAGGCCGGTACAGAAGGCAGCTCTCAACCCACATCATGGTTATGGGGCTAGGACCGTTGCCCAGGGTGTGTGTGCAGGCTTAAACGAAGCCACCTAACTCGAAGGAAAAACTCGGTTGAGAGCCTGTGCTGCAGGTAAAACAGCTGCTCCTGAGGGTGGCAGCATTTTGTCGTGTGCGTGCGTGAGAGCACTGCAAGGGAGTCCAGACCCATTTTCCGTGTGGGACTCAGGCCCCGGCAGAAGACAGAACACGACTCCCCACTTGTTTCATGAAGCTAGCACTGCGGCCCCACTTTTGCATGGAAGTCTAATAGCAAGCGTTCTTTTTTATTATTATTATGAAATGTTTTTCTTGTTATGTTAATCCCCATACATTACATCATTAGTTTTAGATATAGTGTTCCATGATTCCTTGTTTGTGCATAACACCCAGTGCTCCATGCAGATCGTGCCCTGCTCAATACCCATCACCAGGCTAACCCATCCTCCCACCCCCCTCCCCTCTAGAACCCTCAGTTTGTTTCTCAGAGTCCATCGTCTCTCATGGTTCTTCTCCCCCTCCGATTTTCCCCCCTTCATTCTTCCCCTCCTGCTACATTCTTCTTCTTCTTTTTTTCTTTCTTAACATATATTGCATTATTGGTTTCAGAGGTACAGATCTGAGATTCAACAGTCTTGCACAATTCACAGCGCTTACCAGAACACATACCCTCCCCAGTGTCCAACACCCAGTGACCCCATCCCTCCCACCCCAGCCCCGACTCCAGCAACCCTCAGTTTGTTTCCTGAGATTAAGAAATCCTCATATCAGTGAGGTCATATGATACATGTCTTTCTCTGTTTGACTTATTTCGCTCAGCATGATACCCTCCAGTTCCATCCACGTCGTTGCAGATGGCAAGATCTCATTCCTTTTGATGGCTGCATAATATTCCATTGTATATATATATATATATATATATATATATATATACCCCCTCTTCTTTATCCATTCATCTGTTGGTGGACATCTTGGCTCTTTCCACAGTTTGGCTATTGTGGACATTAATAGCAAGCGTTCTAACTCGGAGAAACAACACTGAAGAGAAACCGTGCTTTAGCTACCGACGACCTCTGTGTGGGAGGATGCAGTTTAGGGTGTACGGTGGGTGAGAGCCTGGGGACGGGTTCCGTTTCCTAAAATCGAGGGAGAGACAGGCCGCAGAGAAGGCAGCTCTCAACTCACACCATGGTTATGGGGCTAGTACCGTTGCCCCGGGTGTGTGTGCAGGCTTCATGAAAACCGCCTAACTCGAAGGAAAAACTCGCTGGAGAATCCATGCTTCAGCTAAAAGAGCCGCTCTTGAAGGTGGAAGCATTATGTTGTGTGCGTGCATGAGAGCCCTGCAAGGGAGTCCAAAGCTTTTTGTGAGTGAGCCTCAGGCCCCAGCAGAAGGCAGAACACGACTCCCCATGTGTTTCCTCACGCTAGCACGGCAGCCCCACTTTTGCATGGAAGTCTAACAGCTAGTGTTCTCACTCGAAGAAACAACACTGTAGAGAAACCCTGCTTTAGCTACCGTCGACCTCTAGATGGAGGAAGTATTACACGGACTACCGTGGCTGAGAGCCGGGGAACGGGTTCCATACGTGAAACCAAGGGAGAAATAGGTCCGGGCAAAAGGCACCTCTGGACTCAGCTCTTGCTACCTGAAGCTAACACTACTGCTCCATGTGTGCTTGGAATGCTATGTGCTCGACACTGACTGGGAAGAAACAAGCCTGTAAAGAATCCCAGCTGCAGCTCATTCGCCTACCAGGCTACTAACACCAAGAATCAATGCTGTGGCGTTACTGCGCCTTAGCTAACATTGCCGTTCCTGAAGCCGCAGGAGTTGGATAGTGCTCGTGTATGAGAGACCGGGGAAAGGGTCCCAGACGTGAAATGGAGTGAGAAACAGGCCGGTGCGGAAGGCAGCTCTCAACTCACCTCTTGTTTATGAGGCTAGTACCCTTGCCCCGGGTGTGCCTGCAGGCCATAAGCCAACCACCTCACTCAAAGGAACAACTCTGTAGGGAATTCCTGCTTCGGCTAAAAGAGCCATGCCTCAGGGTGGATGCATTGTGTGGTGTGCATGCGTGAGTGCACAGCAAGTGAGTCCAATACCATTTTCCTTGTGAGACCCAGGCCCCGCAAGAAGCCAGAACACGACTCCCCACTGGCTCCATGAAACTAGTACTGCGGCCCCGCTTTTGAATGGAAGTCTAATAGCTAGCTTTCTAACTCGAAGAAACAACACTGTAGAGAAACCGTGCTTTAGCTACCGTCGACCTCTCTGTGGGCGAAGCAGTTTAGGGTGTACTGTGGCTGAGAGCCTGGGGACGGTTTCAATATCGTAATATCGGGGGAGAGACAGGCCGGTACAGAAGGCAGCTCTCAACCCACATCATGGTTATGGGGCTAGGACCGTTGCCCAGGGTGTGTGTGCAGGCTTAAACGAAGCCACCTAACTCGAAGGAAAAACTCGGTTGAGAGCCTGTGCTGCAGGTAAAACAGCTGCTCCTGAGGGTGGCAGCATTTTGTTGTGTGCGTGCGTGAGAGCACTGCAAGGGAGTCCAGACCCATTTTCCGTGTGGGACTCAGGCCCCGGCAGAAGACAGAACACGACTCCCCACTTGTTTCATGAAGCTAGCACTGCGGCCCCACTTTTGCATGGAAGTCTAATAGCAAGCGTTCTTTTTTATTATTATTATGAAATGTTTTTCTTGTTATGTTAATCCCCATACATTACATCATTAGTTTTAGATATAGTGTTCCATGATTCCTTGTTTGTGCATAACACCCAGGGCTCCATGGAGATCGTGCCCTGCTCAATACCCATCACCAGGCTAACCCATCCTCCCACCCCCCTCCCCTCTAGAACCCTCAGTTTGTTTTTCAGAGTCCATCGTCTCTCATGGTTCTTCTCCCCCTCCGATTTTCCCCCCTTCATTCTTCCCCTCCTGCTACATTCTTCTTCTTCTTTTTTTCTTTCTTAACATATATTGCATTATTGGTTTCAGAGGTACAGTTCTGAGATTCAACAGTCTTGCACAATTCACAGCGCTTACCAGAACACATACCCTCCCCAGTGTCCAACACCCAGTGACCCCATCCCTCCCACCGCAGCCCCCACTCCAGCAACCCTCAGTTTGTTTCCTGAGATTAAGAATTCCTCATATCAGTGAGGTCATATGATACATGTCTTTCTCTGTTTGACTTATTTCGCTCAGCATGATACCCTCCAGTTCCATCCACGTCGTTGCAGATGGCAAGATCTCATTCCTTTTCATGGCTGCATAATATTCCATTGTATATATATATATATATATATATATATATATACCCCCTCTTCTTTATCCATTCATCTGTTGGTGGACATCTTGGCTCTTTCCACAGTTTGGCTATTGTGGACATTAATAGCAAGCGTTCTAACTCGGAGAAACAACACTGAAGAGAAACCGTGCTTTAGCTACCGACGACCTCTGTGTGCGAGGAAGCAGTTTAGGGTGTACGGTGGGTGAGAGCCTGGGGACGGGTTCCGTTTCCTAAAATCGAGGGAGAGACAGGCCGCAGAGAAGGCAGCTCTCAACTCACACCATGGTTATGGGGCTAGTACCGTTGCCCCGGGTGTGTGTGCAGGCTTCATGAAAACCGCCTAACTCGAAGGAAAAACTCGCTGGAGAATCCATGCTTCAGCTAAAAGAGCCGCTCTTGAAGGTGGAAGCATTATGTTGTGTGCGTGCATGAGAGCCCTGCAAGGGAGTCCAAAGCTTTTTGTGAGTGAGCCTCAGGCCCCAGCAGAAGGCAGAACACGACTCCCCATGTGTTTCCTCACGCTAGCACGGCAGCCCCACTTTTGCATGGAAGTCTAACAGCTAGTGTTCTCACTCGAAGAAACAACACTGTAGAGAAACCCTGCTTTAGCTACCGTCGACCTCTAGATGGAGGAAGTATTACACGGACTACCGTGGCTGAGAGCCTGGGGAACGGGTTCCATACGTGAAACCAAGGGAGAAATAGGTCCGGGCAGAAGGCACCTCTGGACTCAGCTCTTGCTACCTGAAGCTAACACTACTGCTCCATGTGTGCTTGGAATGCTATGTGCTCGACACTGACTGGGAAGAAACAAGCCTGTAAAGAATCCCAGCTGCAGCTCATTCGCCTACCAGGCTACTAACACCAAGAATCAATGCTGTGGCGTTACTGCGCCTTAGCTAACATTGCCGTTCCTGAAGCCGCAGGAGTTGGATAGTGCTCGTGTATGAGAGACGGGGGAAAGGGTCCCAGACGTGAAATGGAGTGAGAAACAGGCCGGTGCGGAAGGCAGCTCTCAACTCACCTCTTGTTTATGACGCTAGTACCCTTGCCCCGGGTGTGCCTGCAGGCCATAAGCCAACCACCTCACTCAAAGGAACAACTCTGTAGGGAATTCCTGCTTCGGCTAAAAGAGCCATGCCTCAGGGTGGACGCATTGTGTGGTGTGCATGCGTGAGTGCACAGCAAGTGAGTCCAAAACCATTTTCCTTGTGAGACCCAGGCCCCACAAGAAGCCAGAACACGACTCCCCACTGGCTCCAAGAAACTAGTACTGCGGCCCCACTTTTGAATGGAAGTCTAATAGCTAGCTTTCTAACTCGAAGAAACAACACTATAGAGAAACCGTGCTTTAGCTACCGTCGACCTCTCTGTGGGCGAAGCAGTTTAGGGTGTACTGTGGCTGAGAGCCTGGGGACGGTTTCAATATCGTAATATCGGGGGAGAGACAGGCCGGTACAGAAGGCAGCTCTCAACCCACATCATGGTTATGGGGCTAGGACCGTTGCCCAGGGTGTGTGTGCAGGCTTAAACGAAGCCACCTAACTCGAAGGAAAAACTCGGTTGAGAGCCTGTGCTGCAGGTAAAACAGCTGCTCCTGAGGGTGGCAGCATTTTGTTGTGTGCGTGCGTGAGAGCACTGCAAGGGAGTCCAGACCCATTTTCCGTGTGGGACTCAGGCCCCGGCAGAAGACAGAACACGACTCCCCACTTGTTTCATGAAGCTAGCACTGCGGCCCCACTTTTGCCTGGAAGTCTAATAGCAAGCGTTCTTTTTTATTATTATTATGAAATGTTTTTATTGTTATGTTAATCCCCATACATTACATCATTAGTTTTAGATATAGTGTTCCATGATTCCTTGTTTGTGCATAACACCCAGGGCTCCATGCAGATCGTGCCCTGCTCAATACCCATCACCAGGCTAACCCATCCTCCCACCCCCCTCCCCTCTAGAACCCTCAGTTTGTTTTTCAGAGTCCATCGTCTCTCATGGTTCTTCTCCCCCTCCGATTTTCCCCCCTTCATTCTTCCCCTCCTGCTACATTCTTCTTCTTCTTTTTTTCTTTCTTAACATATATTGCATTATTGGTTTCAGAGGTACAGTTCTGAGATTCAACAGTCTTGCACAATTCACAGCGCTTACCAGAACACATACCCTCCCCAGTGTCCAACACCCAGTGACCCCATCCCTCCCACCGCAGCCCCCACTCCAGCAACCCTCAGTTTGTTTCCTGAGATTAAGAATTCCTCATATCAGTGAGGTCATATGATACATGTCTTTCTCTGTTTGACTTATTTCGCTCAGCATGATACCCTCCAGTTCCATCCACGTCGTTGCAGATGGCAAGATCTCATTCCTTTTCATGGCTGCATAATATTCCATTGTATATATATATATATATATATATATATATATATATATACCCCCTCTTCTTTATCCATTCATCTGTTGGTGGACATCTTGGCTCTTTCCACAGTTTGGCTATTGTGGACATTAATAGCAAGCGTTCTAACTCGGAGAAACAACACTGAAGAGAAACCGTGCTTTAGCTACCGACGACCTCTGTGTGGGAGGAAGCAGTTTAGGGTGTACGGTGGGTGAGAGCCTGGGGACGGGTTCCGTTTCCTAAAATCGAGGGAGAGACAGGCCGCAGAGAAGGCAGCTCTCAACTCACACCATGGTTATGGGGCTAGTACCGTTGCCCCGGGTGTGTGTGCAGGCTTCATGAAAACCGCCTAACTCGAAGGAAAAACTCGCTGGAGAATCCATGCTTCAGCTAAAAGAGCCGCTCTTGAAGGTGGAAGCATTATGTTGTGTGCGTGCATGAGAGCCCTGCAAGGGAGTCCAAAGCTTTTTGTGAGTGAGCCTCAGGCCCCAGCAGAAGGCAGAACACGACTCCCCATGTGTTTCCTCACGCTAGCACGGCAGCCCCACTTTTGCATGGAAGTCTAACAGCTAGTGTTCTCACTCGAAGAAACAACACTGTAGAGAAACCCTGCTTTAGCTACCGTCGACCTCTAGATGGAGGAAGTATTACACGGACTACCGTGGCTGAGAGCCTGGGGAACGGGTTCCATACGTGAAACCAAGGGAGAAATAGGTCCGGGCAGAAGGCACCTCTGGACTCAGCTCTTGCTACCTGAAGCTAACACTACTGCTCCATGTGTGCTTGGAATGCTATGTGCTCGACACTGACTGGGAAGAAACAAGCCTGTAAAGAATCCCAGCTGCAGCTCATTCGCCTACCAGGCTACTAACACCAAGAATCAATGCTGTGGCGTTACTGCGCCTTAGCTAACATTGCCGTTCCTGAAGCCGCAGGAGTTGGATAGTGCTCGTGTATGAGAGACCGGGGAAAGGGTCCCAGACGTGAAATGGAGTGAGAAACAGGCCGGTGCGGAAGGCAGCTCTCAACTCACCTCTTGTTTATGAGGCTAGTACCCTTGCCCCGGGTGTGCCTGCAGGCCATAAGCCAACCACCTCACTCAAAGGAACAACTCTGTAGGGAATTCCTGCTTCGGCTAAAAGAGCCATGCCTCAGGGTGGACGCATTGTGTGGTGTGCATGCGTGAGTGCACAGCAAGTGAGTCCAAAACCATTTTCCTTGTGAGACCCAGGCCCCGCAAGAAGCCAGAACACGACTCCCCACTGGCTCCATGAAACTAGTACTGCGGCCCCGCTTTTGAATGGAAGTCTAATAGCTAGCTTTCTAACTCGAAGAAACAACACTGTAGAGAAACCGTGCTTTAGCTACCGTCGACCTCTCTGTGGGCGAAGCAGTTTAGGGTGTACTGTGGCTGAGAGCCTGGGGACGGTTTCAATATCGTAATATCGGGGGAGAGACAGGCCGGTACAGAAGGCAGCTCTCAACCCACATCATGGTTATGGGGCTAGGACCGTTGCCCAGGGTGTGTGTGCAGGCTTAAACGAAGCCACCTAACTCGAAGGAAAAACTCGGTTGAGAGCCTGTGCTGCAGGTAAAACAGCTGCTCCTGAGGGTGGCAGCATTTTGTTGTGTGCGTGCGTGAGAGCACTGCAAGGGAGTCCAGACCCATTTTCCGTGTGGGACTCAGGCCCCGGCAGAAGACAGAACACGACTCCCCACTTGTTTCATGAAGCTAGCACTGCGGCCCCACTTTTGCATGGAAGTCTAATAGCAAGCGTTCTTTTTTATTATTATTATGAAATGTTTTTATTGTTATGTTAATCCCCATACATTACATCATTAGTTTTAGATATAGTGTTCCATGATTCCTTGTTTGTGCATAACACCCAGTGCTCCATGCAGATCGTGCCCTGCTCAATACCCATCACCAGGCTAACCCATCCTCCCACCCCCCTCCCCTCTAGAACCCTCAGTTTGTTTTTCAGAGTCCATCGTCTCTCATGGTTCTTCTCCCCCTCCGATTTTCCCCCCTTCATTCTTCCCTCCTGCTACATTCTTCTTCTTCTTTTTTTCTTTCTTAACATATATTGCATTATTGGTTTCAGAGGTACAGATCTGAGATTCAACAGTCTTGCACAATTCACAGCGCTTACCAGAACACATACCCTCCCCGGTGTCCAACACCCAGTGACCCCATCCCTCCCACACCAGCCCCCACTCCAGCAACCCTCAGTTTGTTTCCTGAGATTAAGAATTCCTCATATCAGTGAGGTCATATGATGCATGTCTTTCTCTGTTTGACTTATTTCGCTCAGCATGATACCCTCCAGTTCCATCCACGTCGTTGCAGATGGCAAGATCTCATTCCTTTCGATGGCTGCAAAATATTCCATTGTATATATATATATATACCCCCTCTTCTTTATCCATTCATCTGTTGGTGGACATCTTGGCTCTTTCCACAGTTTGGCTATTGTGGACATTAATAGCAAGCGTTCTAACTCGGAGAAACAACACTGAAGAGAAACCGTGCTTTAGCTACCGACGACCTCTGTGTGGGAGGAAGCAGTTTAGGGTGTACGGTGGGTGAGAGCCTGGGGACGGGTTCCGTTTCCTAAAATCGAGGGAGAGACAGGCCGCAGAGAAGGCAGCTCTCAACTCACACCATGGTTATGGGGCTAGTACCGTTGCCCCGGGTGTGTGTGCAGGCTTCACGAAAACCGCCGAACTCGAAGGAAAAACTCGCTGGAGAATCCATGCTTCAGCTAAAAGAGCCGCTCTTGAAGGTGGAAGCATTATGTTGTGTGCGTGCATGAGAGCCCTGCAAGGGAGTCCAAAGCTTTTTGTGAGTGAGCCTCAGGCCCCAGCAGAAGGCAGAACACGACTCCCCATGTGTTTCATCACGCTAGCACGGCAGCCCCACTTTTGCATGGAAGTCTAACAGCTAGTGTTCTCACTCGAAGAAACAACACTGTAGAGAAACCCTGCTTTAGCTACCGTCGACCTCTAGATGGAAGAAGTATTACACGGACTACCGTGGCTGAGAGCCTGGGGAACGGGTTCCATACGTGAAACCAAGGGAGAAATAGGTCCGGGCAGAAGGCACCTCTGGACTCAGCTCTTGCTACCTGAAGCTAACACTACTGCTCCATGTGTGCTTGGAATGCTATGTGCTCCACACTGACTGGGAAGAAACAAGCCTGTAAAGAATCCCAGCTGCAGCTCATTCGCCTACCAGGCTACTAACACCAAGAATCAATGCTGTGGCGTTCCTGCGCTTGAGCTAACATTGCCGTTCCTGAAGCCGCAGGAGTTGTATAGTGCTCGTGTGTGAGAGACCGGGGAAAGGGTCCTAGACGTGAAATGGAGTGAGAAACAGGCCGGTGCGGAAGGCAGCTCTCAACTCACCTCTTGTTTATGAGGCTAGTACCCTTGCCCCGGGTGTGCCTGCAGGCCATAAGCCAACCACCTAACTCAAAGGAACAACTCTGTAGGGAATTCCTGCTTCGGCTAAAAGAGCCATGCCTCAGGGTGGACGCATTGTGTGGTGTGCATGCGTGAGTGCACAGCAAGTGAGTCCAAAACCATTTTCCTTGTGAGACCCAGGCCCCGCAAGAAGCCAGAACACGACTCCCCACTGGCTCCATGAAACTAGTACTGCGGCCCCACTTTTGAATGGAAGTCTAATAGCTAGCTTTCTAACTCGAAGAAACAACACTGTAGAGAAACCGTGCTTTAGCTACCGTCGACCTCTCTGTGGGCGAAGCAGTTTAGGGTGTACTGTGGCTGAGAGCCTGGGGACGGTTTCAATATCGTAATATCGGGGGAGAGACAGGCCGGTACAGAAGGCAGCTCTCAACCCACATCATGGTTATGGGGCTAGTACCGTTGCCCAGGGTGTGTGTGCAGGCTTAAACACAGCCACCTAACTCGAAGGAAAACCTCGGTTGAGAGCCTGTGCTGCAGGTAAAACAGCTGCTCCTGAGGGTGGCAGCATTTTGTTGTGTGCGTGCGTGAGAGCACTGCAAGGGAGTCCAGACCCATTTTCCGTGTGGGACTCAGGCCCCGGCAGAAGACAGAACACGACTCCCCACTTGTTTCATGAAGCTAGCACTGCGGCCCCACTTTTGCATGGAAGTCTAATAGCAAGCGTTCTTTTTTATTATTATTATGAAATGTTTTTATTGTTATGTTAATCCCCATACATTACATCATTAGTTTTAGATATAGTGTTCCATGATTCCTTGTTTGTGCATAACACCCAGTGCTCCATGCAGATCGTGCCCTGCTCAATACCCATCACCAGGCTAACCCATCCTCCCACCCCACTCCCCTCTAGAACCCTCAGTTTGTTTTTCAGAGTCCATCGTCTCTCATGGTTCTTCTCCCCCTCCGATTTTCCCCCCTTCATTCTTCCCCTCCTGCTACATTCTTCTTCTTCTTTTTTTCTTTCTTAACATATATTGCATTATTGGTTTCAGAGGTACAGATCTGAGATTCAACAGTCTTGCACAATTCACAGCGCTTACCAGAACACATACCCTCCCCGGTGTCCAACACCCAGTGACCCCATCCCTCCCACCCCAGCCCCCACTCCAGCAACCCTCAGTTTGTTTCCTGAGATTAAGAATTCCTCATATCAGTGAGGTCATATGATGCATGTCTTTCTCTGTTTGACTTATTTCGCTCAGCATGATACCCTCCAGTTCCATCCACGTCGTTGCAGATGGCAAGATCTCATTCCTTTCGATGGCTGCAAAATATTCCATTGTATATATATATATACCCCCTCTTCTTTATCCATTCATCTGTTGGTGGACATCTTGGCTCTTTCCACAGTTTGGCTATTGTGGACATTAATAGCAAGCGTTCTAACTCGGAGAAACAACACTGAAGAGAAACCGTGCTTTAGCTACCGACGACCTCTGTGTGGGAGGAAGCAGTTTAGGGTGTACGGTGGGTGAGAGCCTGGGGACGGGTTCCGTTTCCTAAAATCGAGGGAGAGACAGGCCGCAGAGAAGGCAGCTCTCAACTCACACCATGGTTATGGGGCTAGTACCGTTGCCCCGGGTGTGTGTGCAGGCTTCACGAAAACCGCCTAACTCGAAGGAAAAACTCGCTGGAGAATCCATGCTTCAGCTAAAAGAGCCGCTCTTGAAGGTGGAAGCATTATGTTGTGTGCGTGCATGAGAGCCCTGCAAGGGAGTCCAAAGCTTTTTGTGAGTGAGCCTCAGGCCCCAGCAGAAGGCAGAACACGACTCCCCATGTGTTTCATCACGCTAGCACGGCAGCCCCACTTTTGCATGGAAGTCTAACAGCTAGTGTTCTCACTCGAAGAAACAACACTGTAGAGAAACCCTGCTTTAGCTACCGTCGACCTCTAGATGGAGGAAGTATTACACGGACTACCGTGGCTGAGAGCCTGGGGAACGGGTTCCATACGTGAAACCAAGGGAGAAATAGGTCCGGGCAGAAGGCACCTCTGGACTCAGCTCTTGCTACCTGAAGCTAACACTACTGCTCCATGTGTGCTTGGAATGCTATGTGCTCCACACTGACTGGGAAGAAACAAGCCTGTAAAGAATCCCAGCTGCAGCTCATTCGCCTACCAGGCTACTAACACCAAGAATCAATGCTGTGGCGTTCCTGCGCTTGAGCTAACATTGCCGTTCCTGAAGCCGCAGGAGTTGTATAGTGCTCGTGTGTGAGAGACCGGGGAAAGGGTCCTAGACGTGAAATGGAGTGAGAAACAGGCCGGTGCGGAAGGCAGCTCTCAACTCACCTCTTTTTTATGAGGCTAGTACCCTTGCCCCGGGTGTGCCTGCAGGCCATAAGCCAACCACCTAACTCAAAGGAACAACTCTGTAGGGAATTCCTGCTTCGGCTAAAAGAGCCATGCCTCAGGGTGGACGCATTGTGTGGTGTGCATGCGTGAGTGCACAGCAAGTGAGTCCAAAACCATTTTCCTTGTGAGACCCAGGCCCCGCAAGAAGCCAGAACACGACTCCCCACTGGCTCCATGAAACTAGTACTGCGGCCCCACTTTTGAATGGAAGTCTAATAGCTAGCTTTCTAACTCGAAGAAACAACACTGTAGAGAAACCGTGCTTTAGCTACCGTCGACCTCTCTGTGGGCGAAGCAGTTTAGGGTGTACTGTGGCTGAGAGCCTGGGGACGGTTTCAATATCGTAATATCGGGGGAGAGACAGGCCGGTACAGAAGGCAGCTCTCAACCCACATCATGGTTATGGGGCTAGGACCGTTGCCCAGGGTGTGTGTGCAGGCTTAAACGAAGCCACCTAACTCGAAGGAAAAACTCGGTTGAGAGCCTGTGCTGCAGGTAAAACAGCTGCTCCTGAGGGTGGCAGCATTTTGTTGTGTGCGTGCGTGAGAGCACTGCAAGGGAGTCCAGACCCATTTTCCGTGTGGGACTCAGGCCCCGGCAGAAGACAGAACACGACTCCCCACTTGTTTCATGAAGCTAGCACTGCGGCCCCACTTTTGCATGGAAGTCTAATAGCAAGCGTTCTTTTTTATTATTATTATGAAATGTTTTTATTGTTATGTTAATCCCCATACATTACATCATTAGTTTTAGATATAGTGTTCCATGATTCCTTGTTTGTGCATAACACCCAGTGCTCCATGCAGATCGTGCCCTGCTCAATACCCATCACCAGGCTAACCCATCCTCCCACCCCCCTCCCCTCTAGAACCCTCAGTTTGTTTTTCAGAGTCCATCGTCTCTCATGGTTCTTCTCCCCCTCCGATTTTCCCCCCTTCATTCTTCCCCTCCTGCTACATTCTTCTTCTTCTTTTTTTCTTTCTTAACATATATTGCATTATTGGTTTCAGAGGTACAGATCTGAGATTCAACAGTCTTGCACAATTCACAGCGCTTACCAGAACACATACCCTCCCCGGTGTCCAACACCCAGTGACCCCATCCCTCCCACCCCAGCCCCCACTCCAGCAACCCTCAGTTTGTTTCCTGAGATTAAGAATTCCTCATATCAGTGAGGTCATATGATGCATGTCTTTCTCTGTTTGACTTATTTCGCTCAGCATGATACCCTCCAGTTCCATCCACGTCGTTGCAGATGGCAAGATCTCATTCCTTTCGATGGCTGCAAAATATTCCATTGTATATATATATATACCCCCTCTTCTTTATCCATTCATCTGTTGGTGGACATCTTGGCTCTTTCCACAGTTTGGCTATTGTGGACATTAATAGCAAGCGTTCTAACTCGGAGAAACAACACTGAAGAGAAACCGTGCTTTAGCTACCGACGACCTCTGTGTGGGAGGAAGCAGTTTAGGGTGTACGGTGGGTGAGAGCCTGGGGACGGGTTCCGTTTCCTAAAATCGAGGGAGAGACAGGCCGCAGAGAAGGCAGCTCTCAACTCACACCATGGTTATGGGGCTAGTACCGTTGCCCCGGGTGTGTGTGCAGGCTTCACGAAAACCGCCGAACTCGAAGGAAAAACTCGCTGGAGAATCCATGCTTCAGCTAAAAGAGCCGCTCTTGAAGGTGGAAGCATTATGTTGTGTGCGTGCATGAGAGCCCTGCAAGGGAGTCCAAAGCTTTTTGTGAGTGAGCCTCAGGCCCCAGCAGAAGGCAGAACACGACTCCCAATGTGTTTCATCACGCTAGCACGGCAGCCCCACTTTTGCATGGAAGTCTAACAGCTAGTGTTCTCACTCGAAGAAACAACACTGTAGAGAAACCCTGCTTTAGCTACCGTCGACCTCTAGATGGAGGAAGTATTACACGGACTACCGTGGCTGAGAGCCTGGGGAACGGGTTCCATACGTGAAACCAAGGGAGAAATAGGTCCGGGCAGAAGGCACCTCTGGACTCAGCTCTTGCTACCTGAAGCTAACACTACTGCTCCATGTGTGCTTGGAATGCTATGTGCTCCACACTGACTGGGAAGAAACAAGCCTGTAAAGAATCCCAGCTGCAGCTCATTCGCCTACCAGGCTACTAACACCAAGAATCAATGCTGTGGCATTCCTGCGCTTGAGCTAACATTGCCGTTCCTGAAGCCGCAGGAGTTGTATAGTGCTCGTGTGTGAGAGACCGGGGAAAGGGTCCCAGACGTGAAATGGAGTGAGAAACAGGCCGGTGCGGAAGGCAGCTCTCAACTCACCTCTTGTTTATGAGGCTAGTACCCTTGCCCCGGGTGTGCCTGCAGGCCATAAGCCAACCACCTCACTCAAAGGAACAACTCTGTAGGGAATTCCTGCTTCGGCTAAAAGAGCCATGCCTCAGGGTGGACGCATTGTGTGGTGTGCATGCGTGAGTGCACAGCAAGTGAGTCCAAAACCATTTTCCTTGTGAGACCCAGGCCCCGCAAGAAGCCAGAACACGACTCCCCACTGGCTCCATGAAACTAGTACTGCGGCCCCACTTTTGAATGGAAGTCTAATAGCTAGCTTTCTAACTCGAAGAAACAACACTGTAGAGAACCCGTGCTTTAGCTACCGTCGACCTCTCTGTGGGCGAAGCAGTTTAGGGTGTACTGTGGCTGAGAGCCTGGGGACGGTTTCAATATCGTAATATCGGGGGAGAGACAGGCCGGCACAGAAGGCAGCTCTCAACCCACATCATGGTTATGGGGCTAGGACCGTTGCCCAGGGTGTGTGTGCAGGCTTAAACGAAGCCACCTAACTCGAAGGAAAAACTCGGTTGAGAGCCTGTGCTGCAGGTAAAACAGCTGCTCCTGAGGGTGGCAGCATTTTGTTGTGTGCGTGCGTGAGAGCACTGCAAGGGAGTCCAGACCCATTTTCCGTGTGGGACTCAGGCCCCGGCAGAAGACAGAACACGACTCCCCACTTGTTTCATGAAGCTAGCACTGCGGCCCCACTTTTGCATGGAAGTCTAATAGCAAGCGTTCTTTTTTATTATTATTATGAAATGTTTTTATTGTTATGTTAATCCCCATACATTACATCATTAGTTTTAGATATAGTGTTCCATGATTCCTTGTTTGTGCATAACACCCAGTGCTCCATGCAGATCGTGCCCTGCTCAATACCCATCACCAGGCTAACCCATCCTCCCACCCCCCTCCCCTCTAGAACCCTCAGTTTGTTTTTCAGAGTCCATCGTCTCTCATGGTTCTTCTCCCCCTCCGATTTTCCCCCCTTCATTCTTCCCCTCCTGCTACATTCTTCTTCTTCTTTTTTTCTTTCTTAACATATATTGCATTATTGGTTTCAGAGGTACAGATCTGAGATTCAACAGTCTTGCACAATTCACAGCGCTTACCAGAACACATACCCTCCCCAGTGTCCAACACCCAGTGACCCCATCCCTCCCACCGCAGCCCCCACTCCAGCAACCCTCAGTTTGTTTCCTGAGATTAAGAATTCCTCATATCAGTGAGGTCATATGATACATGTCTTTCTCTGTTTGACTTATTTCGCTCAGCATGATACCCTCCAGTTCCATCCACGTCGTTGCAGATGGCAAGATCTCATTCCTTTCGATGGCTGCATAATATTCCATTGTATATATATATATATATATATATATATATATACCCCCTCTTCTTTATCAATTCATCTGTTGGTGCACATCTTGGCTCTTTCCCCAGTTTGGCTATTGTGGACATTAATAGCAAGCGTTCTACACTCTGAGAAACAACACTGAAGAGAAACCGTGCTTTAGCTACCGACGACCTCGGTGTGGGAGGAAGCAGTTTAGGGTGTACGGTGGGTGAGAGCCTGGGGACGGGTTCCGTTTCCTAAAATCGAGGGAGAGACAGGCCGCAGAGAAGGCAGCTCTCAACTCACACCATGGTTATGGGGCTAGTACCGTTGCCCCGGGTGTGTGTGCAGGCTTCATGAAAACCGCCTAACTCGAAGGAAAAACTCGCTGGAGAATCCATGCTTCAGCTACAAGAGCCGCTCTGGAAGGTGGAAGCATTATGTTGTGTGCGTGCATGAGAGCCCTGCAAGGGAGTCCAAAGCTTTTTGTGAGTGAGCCTCAGGCCCCAGCAGAAGGCAGAACACGACTCCCCATGTGTTTCCTCACGCTAGCACGGCAGCCCCACTTTTGCATGGAAGTCTAACAGCTAGTGTTCTCACTCGAAGGAACAACACTGTGGAGAAACCCTGCTTTAGCTACCGTCGACCTCTAGATGGAGGAAGTATTACACGGAGTACCGTGGCTGAGAGCCTGGGGAACGGGTTCCATACGTGAAACCAAGGGAGAAATAGGTCCGGGCAGAAGGCACCTCTGGACTCAGCTCTTGCTACCTGAAGCTAACACTACTGCTCCATGTGTCCTTGGAATGCTATGTGCTCGACACTGACTGGGAAGAAACAAGCCTGTAAAGAATCCCAGCTGCAGCTCATTCGCCTACCAGGCTACTAACACCAAGAATCAATGCTGTGGCGTTACTGCGCCTTAGCTACCATTGCCGTTCCTGAAGCCGCAGGAGTTGGATAGTGCTCGTGTATGAGAGACCGGGGAAAGGGTCCCAGACGTGAAATGGAGTGAGAAACAGGCCGGTGCGGAAGGCAGCTCTCAACTCACCTCTTGTTTATGAGGCTAGTACCCTTGCCCCGGGTGTGCCTGCAGGCCATAAGCCAACCACCTAACTCAAAGGAACAACTCTGTAGGGAATTCCTGCTTCGGCTAAAAGAGCCATGCCTCAGGGTGGACGCATTGTGTGGTGTGCATGCGTGAGTGCACAGCAAGTGAGTCCAAAACCATTTTCCTTGTGAGACCCAGGCCCCGCAAGAGGCCAGAACACGACTCCCCACTGGCTCCATGAAACTAGTACTGCGGCCCCGCTTTTGAATGGAAGTCTAATAGCTAGCTTTCTAACTCGAAGAAACAACAATGTAGAGAAACCGTGCTTTAGCTACCGTCGACCTCTCTGTGGGCGAAGCAGTTTAGGGTGTACTGTGGCTGAGAGCCTGGGGACGGTTTCAATATCGTAATATCGGGGGAGAGACAGGCCGGTACAGAAGGCAGCTCTCAACCCACATCATGGTTATGGGGCTAGGACCGTTGCCCAGGGTGTGTGTGCAGGCTTAAACACAGCCACCTAACTCGAAGGAAAACCTCGGTTGAGAGCCTGTGCTGCAGGTAAAACAGCTGCTCCTGAGGGTGGCAGCATTTTGTTGTGTGCGTGCGTGAGAGCACTGCAAGGGAGTCCAGACCCATTTTCCGTGTGGGACTCAGGCCCCGGCAGAAGACAGAACACGACTCCCCACTTGTTTCATGAAGCTAGCACTGCGGCCCCACTTTTGCATGGAAGTCTAATAGCAAGCGTTCTTTTTTATTATTATTATGAAATGTTTTTATTGTTATGTTAATCCCCATACATTACATCATTAGTTTTAGATATAGTGTTCCATGATTCCTTGTTTGTGCATAACACCCAGTGCTCCATGCAGATCGTGCCCTGCTCAATACCCATCACCAGGCTAACCCATCCTCCCACCCCACTCCCCTCTAGAACCCTCAGTTTGTTTTTCAGAGTCCATCGTCTCTCATGGTTCTTCTCCCCCTCCGATTTTCCCCCCTTCATTCTTCCCCTCCTGCTACATTCTTCTTCTTCTTTTTTTCTTTCTTAACATATATTGCATTATTGGTTTCAGAGGTACAGATCTGAGATTCAACAGTCTTGCACAATTCACAGCGCTTACCAGAACACATACCCTCCCCGGTGTCCAACACCCAGTGACCCCATCCCTCCCACCCCAGCCCCCACTCCAGCAACCCTCAGTTTGTTTCCTGAGATTAAGAATTCCTCATATCAGTGAGGTCATATGATGCATGTCTTTCTCTGTTTGACTTATTTCGCTCAGCATGATACCCTCCAGTTCCATCCACGTCGTTGCAGATGGCAAGATCTCATTCCTTTCGATGGCTGCAAAATATTCCATTGTATATATATATATACCCCCTCTTCTTTATCCATTCATCTGTTGGTGGACATCTTGGCTCTTTCCACAGTTTGGCTATTGTGGACATTAATAGCAAGCGTTCTAACTCGGAGAAACAACACTGAAGAGAAACCGTGCTTTAGCTACCGACGACCTCTGTGTGGGAGGAAGCAGTTTAGGGTGTACGGTGGGTGAGAGCCTGGGGACGGGTTCCGTTTCCTAAAATCGAGGGAGAGACAGGCCGCAGAGAAGGCAGCTCTCAACTCACACCATGGTTATGGGGCTAGTACCGTTGCCCCGGGTGTGTGTGCAGGCTTCACGAAAACCGCCTAACTCGAAGGAAAAACTCGCTGGAGAATCCATGCTTCAGCTAAAAGAGCCGCTCTTGAAGGTGGAAGCATTATGTTGTGTGCGTGCATGAGAGCCCTGCAAGGGAGTCCAAAGCTTTTTGTGAGTGAGCCTCAGGCCCCAGCAGAAGGCAGAACACGACTCCCCATGTGTTTCATCACGCTAGCACGGCAGCCCCACTTTTGCATGGAAGTCTAACAGCTAGTGTTCTCACTCGAAGAAACAACACTGTAGAGAAACCCTGCTTTAGCTACCGTCGACCTCTAGATGGAGGAAGTATTACACGGACTACCGTGGCTGAGAGCCTGGGGAACGGGTTCCATACGTGAAACCAAGGGAGAAATAGGTCCGGGCAGAAGGCACCTCTGGACTCAGCTCTTGCTACCTGAAGCTAACACTACTGCTCCATGTGTGCTTGGAATGCTATGTGCTCCACACTGACTGGGAAGAAACAAGCCTGTAAAGAATCCCAGCTGCAGCTCATTCGCCTACCAGGCTACTAACACCAAGAATCAATGCTGTGGCGTTCCTGCGCTTGAGCTAACATTGCCGTTCCTGAAGCCGCAGGAGTTGTATAGTGCTCGTGTGTGAGAGACCGGGGAAAGGGTCCTAGACGTGAAATGGAGTGAGAAACAGGCCGGTGCGGAAGGCAGCTCTCAACTCACCTCTTTTTTATGAGGCTAGTACCCTTGCCCCGGGTGTGCCTGCAGGCCATAAGCCAACCACCTAACTCAAAGGAACAACTCTGTAGGGAATTCCTGCTTCGGCTAAAAGAGCCATGCCTCAGGGTGGACGCATTGTGTGGTGTGCATGCGTGAGTGCACAGCAAGTGAGTCCAAAACCATTTTCCTTGTGAGACCCAGGCCCCGCAAGAAGCCAGAACACGACTCCCCACTGGCTCCATGAAACTAGTACTGCGGCCCCACTTTTGAATGGAAGTCTAATAGCTAGCTTTCTAACTCGAAGAAACAACACTGTAGAGAAACCGTGCTTTAGCTACCGTCGACCTCTCTGTGGGCGAAGCAGTTTAGGGTGTACTGTGGCTGAGAGCCTGGGGACGGTTTCAATATCGTAATATCGGGGGAGAGACAGGCCGGTACAGAAGGCAGCTCTCAACCCACATCATGGTTATGGGGCTAGGACCGTTGCCCAGGGTGTGTGTGCAGGCTTAAACGAAGCCACCTAACTCGAAGGAAAAACTCGGTTGAGAGCCTGTGCTGCAGGTAAAACAGCTGCTCCTGAGGGTGGCAGCATTTTGTTGTGTGCGTGCGTGAGAGCACTGCAAGGGAGTCCAGACCCATTTTCCGTGTGGGACTCAGGCCCCGGCAGAAGACAGAACACGACTCCCCACTTGTTTCATGAAGCTAGCACTGCGGCCCCACTTTTGCATGGAAGTCTAATAGCAAGCGTTCTTTTTTATTATTATTATGAAATGTTTTTATTGTTATGTTAATCCCCATACATTACATCATTAGTTTTAGATATAGTGTTCCATGATTCCTTGTTTGTGCATAACACCCAGTGCTCCATGCAGATCGTGCCCTGCTCAATACCCATCACCAGGCTAACCCATCCTCCCACCCCCCTCCCCTCTAGAACCCTCAGTTTGTTTTTCAGAGTCCATCGTCTCTCATGGTTCTTCTCCCCCTCCGATTTTCCCCCCTTCATTCTTCCCCTCCTGCTACATTCTTCTTCTTCTTTTTTTCTTTCTTAACATATATTGCATTATTGGTTTCAGAGGTACAGATCTGAGATTCAACAGTCTTGCACAATTCACAGCGCTTACCAGAACACATACCCTCCCCGGTGTCCAACACCCAGTGACCCCATCCCTCCCACCCCAGCCCCCACTCCAGCAACCCTCAGTTTGTTTCCTGAGATTAAGAATTCCTCATATCAGTGAGGTCATATGATGCATGTCTTTCTCTGTTTGACTTATTTCGCTCAGCATGATACCCTCCAGTTCCATCCACGTCGTTGCAGATGGCAAGATCTCATTCCTTTCGATGGCTGCAAAATATTCCATTGTATATATATATATACCCCCTCTTCTTTATCCATTCATCTGTTGGTGGACATCTTGGCTCTTTCCACAGTTTGGCTATTGTGGACATTAATAGCAAGCGTTCTAACTCGGAGAAACAACACTGAAGAGAAACCGTGCTTTAGCTACCGACGACCTCTGTGTGGGAGGAAGCAGTTTAGGGTGTACGGTGGGTGAGAGCCTGGGGACGGGTTCCGTTTCCTAAAATCGAGGGAGAGACAGGCCGCAGAGAAGGCAGCTCTCAACTCACACCATGGTTATGGGGCTAGTACCGTTGCCCCGGGTGTGTGTGCAGGCTTCACGAAAACCGCCTAACTCGAAGGAAAAACTCGCTGGAGAATCCATGCTTCAGCTAAAAGAGCCGCTCTTGAAGGTGGAAGCATTATGTTGTGTGCGTGCATGAGAGCCCTGCAAGGGAGTCCAAAGCTTTTTGTGAGTGAGCCTCAGGCCCCAGCAGAAGGCAGAACACGACTCCCAATGTGTTTCATCACGCTAGCACGGCAGCCCCACTTTTGCATGGAAGTCTAACAGCTAGTGTTCTCACTCGAAGAAACAACACTGTAGAGAAACCCTGCTTTAGCTACCGTCGACCTCTAGATGGAGGAAGTATTACACGGACTACCGTGGCTGAGAGCCTGGGGAACGGGTTCCATACGTGAAACCAAGGGAGAAATAGGTCCGGGCAGAAGGCACCTCTGGACTCAGCTCTTGCTACCTGAAGCTAACACTACTGCTCCATGTGTGCTTGGAATGCTATGTGCTCCACACTGACTGGGAAGAAACAAGCCTGTAAAGAATCCCAGCTGCAGCTCATTCGCCTACCAGGCTACTAACACCAAGAATCAATGCTGTGGCATTCCTGCGCTTGAGCTAACATTGCCGTTCCTGAAGCCGCAGGAGTTGTATAGTGCTCGTGTGTGAGAGACCGGGGAAAGGGTCCCAGACGTGAAATGGAGTGAGAAACAGGCCGGTGCGGAAGGCAGCTCTCAACTCACCTCTTGTTTATGAGGCTAGTACCCTTGCCCCGGGTGTGCCTGCAGGCCATAAGCCAACCACCTCACTCAAAGGAACAACTCTGTAGGGAATTCCTGCTTCGGCTAAAAGAGCCATGCCTCAGGGTGGACGCATTGTGTGGTGTGCATGCGTGAGTGCACAGCAAGTGAGTCCAAAACCATTTTCCTTGTGAGACCCAGGCCCCGCAAGAAGCCAGAACACGACTCCCCACTGGCTCCATGAAACTAGTACTGCGGCCCCACTTTTGAATGGAAGTCTAATAGCTAGCTTTCTAACTCGAAGAAACAACACTGTAGAGAACCCGTGCTTTAGCTACCGTCGACCTCTCTGTGGGCGAAGCAGTTTAGGGTGTACTGTGGCTGAGAGCCTGGGGACGGTTTCAATATCGTAATATCGGGGGAGAGACAGGCCGGCACAGAAGGCAGCTCTCAACCCACATCATGGTTATGGGGCTAGGACCGTTGCCCAGGGTGTGTGTGCAGGCTTAAACGAAGCCACCTAACTCGAAGGAAAAACTCGGTTGAGAGCCTGTGCTGCAGGTAAAACAGCTGCTCCTGAGGGTGGCAGCATTTTGTTGTGTGCGTGCGTGAGAGCACTGCAAGGGAGTCCAGACCCATTTTCCGTGTGGGACTCAGGCCCCGGCAGAAGACAGAACACGACTCCCCACTTGTTTCATGAAGCTAGCACTGCGGCCCCACTTTTGCATGGAAGTCTAATAGCAAGCGTTCTTTTTTATTATTATTATGAAATGTTTTTATTGTTATGTTAATCCCCATACATTACATCATTAGTTTTAGATATAGTGTTCCATGATTCCTTGTTTGTGCATAACACCCAGTGCTCCATGCAGATCGTGCCCTGCTCAATACCCATCACCAGGCTAACCCATCCTCCCACCCCCCTCCCCTCTAGAACCCTCAGTTTGTTTTTCAGAGTCCATCGTCTCTCATGGTTCTTCTCCCCCTCCGATTTTCCCCCCTTCATTCTTCCCCTCCTGCTACATTCTTCTTCTTCTTTTTTTCTTTCTTAACATATATTGCATTATTGGTTTCAGAGGTACAGATCTGAGATTCAACAGTCTTGCACAATTCACAGCGCTTACCAGAACACATACCCTCCCCAGTGTCCAACACCCAGTGACCCCATCCCTCCCACCGCAGCCCCCACTCCAGCAACCCTCAGTTTGTTTCCTGAGATTAAGAATTCCTCATATCAGTGAGGTCATATGATACATGTCTTTCTCTGTTTGACTTATTTCGCTCAGCATGATACCCTCCAGTTCCATCCACGTCGTTGCAGATGGCAAGATCTCATTCCTTTCGATGGCTGCATAATATTCCATTGTATATATATATATATATATATATATATATATACCCCCTCTTCTTTATCAATTCATCTGTTGGTGCACATCTTGGCTCTTTCCCCAGTTTGGCTATTGTGGACATTAATAGCAAGCGTTCTACACTCTGAGAAACAACACTGAAGAGAAACCGTGCTTTAGCTACCGACGACCTCGGTGTGGGAGGAAGCAGTTTAGGGTGTACGGTGGGTGAGAGCCTGGGGACGGGTTCCGTTTCCTAAAATCGAGGGAGAGACAGGCCGCAGAGAAGGCAGCTCTCAACTCACACCATGGTTATGGGGCTAGTACCGTTGCCCCGGGTGTGTGTGCAGGCTTCATGAAAACCGCCTAACTCGAAGGAAAAACTCGCTGGAGAATCCATGCTTCAGCTACAAGAGCCGCTCTGGAAGGTGGAAGCATTATGTTGTGTGCGTGCATGAGAGCCCTGCAAGGGAGTCCAAAGCTTTTTGTGAGTGAGCCTCAGGCCCCAGCAGAAGGCAGAACACGACTCCCCATGTGTTTCCTCACGCTAGCACGGCAGCCCCACTTTTGCATGGAAGTCTAACAGCTAGTGTTCTCACTCGAAGGAACAACACTGTGGAGAAACCCTGCTTTAGCTACCGTCGACCTCTAGATGGAGGAAGTATTACACGGAGTACCGTGGCTGAGAGCCTGGGGAACGGGTTCCATACGTGAAACCAAGGGAGAAATAGGTCCGGGCAGAAGGCACCTCTGGACTCAGCTCTTGCTACCTGAAGCTAACACTACTGCTCCATGTGTCCTTGGAATGCTATGTGCTCGACACTGACTGGGAAGAAACAAGCCTGTAAAGAATCCCAGCTGCAGCTCATTCGCCTACCAGGCTACTAACACCAAGAATCAATGCTGTGGCGTTACTGCGCCTTAGCTACCATTGCCGTTCCTGAAGCCGCAGGAGTTGGATAGTGCTCGTGTATGAGAGACCGGGGAAAGGGTCCCAGACGTGAAATGGAGTGAGAAACAGGCCGGTGCGGAAGGCAGCTCTCAACTCACCTCTTGTTTATGAGGCTAGTACCCTTGCCCCGGGTGTGCCTGCAGGCCATAAGCCAACCACCTAACTCAAAGGAACAACTCTGTAGGGAATTCCTGCTTCGGCTAAAAGAGCCATGCCTCAGGGTGGACGCATTGTGTGGTGTGCATGCGTGAGTGCACAGCAAGTGAGTCCAAAACCATTTTCCTTGTGAGACCCAGGCCCCGCAAGAGGCCAGAACACGACTCCCCACTGGCTCCATGAAACTAGTACTGCGGCCCCGCTTTTGAATGGAAGTCTAATAGCTAGCTTTCTAACTCGAAGAAACAACAATGTAGAGAAACCGTGCTTTAGCTACCGTCGACCTCTCTGTGGGCGAAGCAGTTTAGGGTGTACTGTGGCTGAGAGCCTGGGGACGGTTTCAATATCGTAATATCGGGGGAGAGACAGGCCGGTACAGAAGGCAGCTCTCAACCCACATCATGGTTATGGGGCTAGGACCGTTGCCCAGGGTGTGTGTGCAGGCTTAAACACAGCCACCTAACTCGAAGGAAAACCTCGGTTGAGAGCCTGTGCTGCAGGTAAAACAGCTGCTCCTGAGGGTGGCAGCATTTTGTTGTGTGCGTGCGTGAGAGCACTGCAAGGGAGTCCAGACCCATTTTCCGTGTGGGACTCAGGCCCCGGCAGAAGACAGAACACGACTCCCCACTTGTTTCATGAAGCTAGCACTGCGGCCCCACTTTTGCATGGAAGTCTAATAGCAAGCGTTCTTTTTTATTATTATTATGAAATGTTTTTATTGTTATGTTAATCCCCATACATTACATCATTAGTTTTAGATATAGTGTTCCATGATTCCTTGTTTGTGCATAACACCCAGTGCTCCATGCAGATCGTGCCCTGCTCGATACCCATCACCAGGCTAACCCATCCCCCACCCCCCTCCCCTCTAGAACCCTCAGTTTGTTTCTCAGAGTCCATCGTCTCTCATGGTTCTTCTCCCCCTCCGATTTTCCCCCCTTCATTCTTCCCCTCCTGCTACATTCTTCTTCTTCTTTTTTTCTTTCTTAACATATATTGCATTATTGGTTTCAGAGGTACAGATCTGAGATTCAACAGTCTTGCACAATTCACAGCGCTTACCAGAACACATACCCTCCCCGGTGTCCAACACCCAGTGACCCCATCCCTCCCACCCCAGCCCCCACTCCAGCAACCCTCAGTTTGTTTCCTGAGATTAAGAATTCCTCATATCAGTGAGGTCATATGATGCATGTCTTTCTCTGTTTGACTTATTTCGCTCAGCATGATACCCTCCAGTTCCATCCACGTCGTTGCAGATGGCAAGATCTCATTCCTTTCGATGGCTGCAAAATATTCCATTGTATATATATATATACCCCCTCTTCTTTATCCATTCATCTGTTGGTGGACATCTTGGCTCTTTCCACAGTTTGGCTATTGTGGACATTAATAGCAAGCGTTCTAACTCGGAGAAACAACACTGAAGAGAAACCGTGCTTTAGCTACCGACGACCTCTGTGTGGGAGGAAGCAGTTTAGGGTGTACGGTGGGTGAGAGCCTGGGGACGGGTTCCGTTTCCTAAAATCGAGGGAGAGACAGGCCGGAGAGAAGGCAGCTCTCAACTCACACCATGGTTATGGGGCTAGTACCGTTGCCCCGGGTGTGTGTGCAGGCTTCACGAAAACCGCCTAACTCGAAGGAAAAACTCGCTGGAGAATCCATGCTTCAGCTAAAAGAGCCGCTCTTGAAGGTGGAAGCATTATGTTGTGTGCGTGCATGAGAGCCCTGCAAGGGAGTCCAAAGCTTTTTGTGAGTGAGCCTCAGGCCCCAGCAGAAGGCAGAACACGACTCCCCATGTGTTTCTTCACGCTAGCACGGCAGCCCCACTTTTGCATGGAAGTCTAACAGCTAGTGTTCTCACTCGAAGAAACAACACTGTAGAGAAACCCTGCTTTAGCTACCGTCGACCTCTAGATGGAGGAAGTATTACACGGACTACCGTGGCTGAGAGCCTGGGGAACGGGTTCCATACGTGAAACCAAGGGAGAAATAGGTCCGGGCAGAAGGCACCTCTGGACTCAGCTCTTGCTACCTGAAGCTAACACTACTGCTCCATGTGTGCTTAGAATGCTATGTGCTCCACACTGGGAAGAAACAAGCCTGTCAAGAATCCCAGCTGCAGCTCAATCGCCTACCAGGCTACTAACACCAAGAATCAATGCTGTGGCGTTACTGCGCTTGAGCTAACATTGCCGTTCCTGAAGCCGCAGGAGTTGTATAGTGCTCGTGTATGAGAGACCGGGGAAAGGGTCCCAGACGTGAAATGGAGTGAGAAACAGGCCGGTGCGGAAGGCAGCTCTCAACTCACCTCTTGTTTATGAGGCTAGTACCCTTGCCCCGGGTGTGCCTGCAGGCCATAAGCCAACCACCTCACTCAAAGGAACAACTCTGTAGGGAATTCCTGCTTCGGCTAAAAGAGCCATGCCTCAGGGTGGACGCATTGTGTGGTGTGCATGCGTGAGTGCACAGCAAGTGAGTCCAAAACCATTTTCCTTGTGAGACCCAGGCCCCGCAAGAAGCCAGAACACGACTCCCCACGGGCTCCATGAAACTAGTACTGCGGCCCCACTTTTGAATGGAAGTCTAATAGCTAGCTTTCTAACTCGAAGAAACAACACTGTAGAGAAACCGTGCTTTAGCTACCGTCGACCTCTCTGTGGGCGAAGCAGTTTAGGGTGTACTGTGGCTGAGAGCCTGGGGACGGTTTCAATATCGTAATATCGGGGGAGAGACAGGCCGGTACAGAAGGCAGCTCTCAACCCACATCATGGTTATGGGGCTAGGACCGTTGCCCAGGGTGTGTGTGCAGGCTTAAACGAAGCCACCTAACTCGAAGGAAAAACTCGGTTGAGAGCCTGTGCTGCAGGTAAAACAGCTGCTCCTGAGGGTGGCAGCATTTTGTTGTGTGCGTGCGTGAGAGCACTGCAAGGGAGTCCAGACCCATTTTCCGTGTGGGACTCAGGCCCCGGCAGAAGACAGAACACGACTCCCCACTTGTTTCATGAAGCTAGCACTGCGGCCCCACTTTTGCATGGAAGTCTAATAGCAAGCGTTCTTTTTTATTATTATTATGAAATGTTTTTATTGTTATGTTAATCCCCATACATTACGTCATTAGTTTTAGATATAGTGTTCCATGATTCCTTGTTTGTGCATAACACCCAGTGCTCCATGCAGATCGTGCCCTGCTCGATACCCATCACCAGGCTAACCCATCCTCCCACCCCCCTCCCCTCTAGAACCCTCAGTTTGTTTCTCAGAGTCCATCGTCTCTCATGGTTCTTCTCCCCCTCCGATTTTCCCCCCTTCATTCTTCCCCTCCTGCTACATTCTTCTTCTTCTTTTGTTCTTTCTTAACATATATTGCATTATTGGTTTCAGAGGTACAGATCTGAGATTCAACAGTCTTGCACAATTCACAGCGCTTACCAGAACACATACCCTCCCCGGTGTCCAACACCCAGTGACCCCATCCCTCCCACCCCAGCCCCCACTCCAGGAACCCTCAGTTTGTTTCCTGAGATTAAGAATTCCTCATATCAGTGAGGTCATATGATGCAAGTCTTTCTCTGTTTGACTTATTTCGCTCAGCATGATACCCTCCAGTTCCATCCACGTCGTTGCAGATGGCAAGATCTCATTCCTTTTGATGGCTGCATAATATTCCATTGTATATATATATACCCCCTCTTCTTTATCCATTCATCCGTTGGTGGACATCTTGGCTCTTTCCACAGTTTGGCTATTGTGGACATTAATAGCAAGCGTTCTAACTCGGAGAAACAACACTGAAGAGAAACCGTGCTTTAGCTACCGACGACCTCTGTGTGGGAGGAAGCAGTTTAGGGTGTACGGTGGGTGAGAGCCTGGGGACGGGTTCCGTTTCCTAAAATCGAGGGAGAGACAGGCCGGAGAGAAGGCAGCTCTCAACTCACACCATGGTTATGGGGCTGGTACCGTTGCCCCGGGTGTGTGTGCAGGCTTCACGAAAACCGCCTAACTCGAAGGAAAAACTCGCTGGAGAATCCATGCTTCAGCTAAAAGAGCCGCTCTTGAAGGTGGAAGCATTATGTTGTGTGCGTGCATGAGAGCCCTGCAAGGGAGTCCAAAGCTTTTTGTGAGTGAGCCTCAGGCCCCAGCAGAAGGCAGAACACGACTCCCCATGTGTTTCCTCACGCTAGCACGGCAGCCCCACTTTTGCATGGAAGTCTAACAGCTAGTGTTCTCACTCGAAGAAACAACACTGTAGAGAAACCCTGCTTTAGCTACCGTCGACCTCTAGATGGAGGAAGTATTACACGGAGTACCGTGGCTGAGAGCCTGGGGAACGGGTTCCATACGTGAAACCAAGGGAGAAATAGGTCCGGGCAGAAGGCACCTCTGGACTCAGCTCTTGCTACCTGAAGCTAACACTACTGCTCCATGTGTGCTTGGAATGCTATGTGCTCCACACTGACTGGGAAATAACAAGCCTGTAAAGAATCCCAGCTGCAGCTCATTCGCCTACCAGGCTACTAACACCAAGAATCAATGCTGTGGCGTTACTGCGCCTTAGCTAACATTGCCGTTCCTGAAGCCGCAGGAGTTGTATAGTGCTCGTGTATGAGAGACCGGGGAAAGGGTCCCAGACGTGAAATGGAGTGAGAAACAGGCCGGTGCGGAAGGCAGCTCTCAACTCACCTCTTGTTTATGAGGCTAGTACCCTTGCCCCGGGTGTGCCTGCAGGCCATAAGCCAACCACCTAACTCAAAGGAACAACTCTGTAGGGAGTTCCTGCTTCGGCTAAAAGAGCCATGCCTCAGGGTGGACGCATTGTGTGGTGTGCATGCGTGAGTGCACAGCAAGTGAGTCCAAAACCATTTTCCTTGTGAGACCCAGGCCCAGCAAGAAGCCAGAACACGACTCCCCACGGGCTCCATGAAACTAGTACTGCGGCCCCACTTTTGAATGGAAGTCTAATAGCTAGCTTTCTAACTCGAAGAAACAACACTGTAGAGAAACCGTGCTTTAGCTACCGTCGACCTCTCTGTGGGCGAAGCAGTTTAGGGTGTACTGTGGCTGAGAGCCTGGGGACGGTTTCAATATCGTAATATCGGGGGAGAGACAGGCCGGTACAGAAGGCAGCTCTCAACCCACATCATGGTTATGGGGCTAGGACCGTTGCCCAGGGTGTGTGTGCAGGCTTAAACACAGCCACCTAACTCGAAGGAAAACCTCGGTTGAGAGCCTGTGCTGCAGGTAAAACAGCTGCTCCTGAGGGTGGCAGCATTTTGTTGTGTGCGTGCGTGAGAGCACTGCAAGGGAGTCCAGACCCATTTTCCGTGTGGGACTCAGGCCCCGGCAGAAGACAGAACACGACTCCCCACTTGTTTCATGAAGCTAGCACTGCGGCCCCACTTTTGCATGGAAGTCTAATAGCAAGCGTTCTTTTTTATTATTATTATGAAATGTTTTTATTGTTATGTTAATCCCCATACATTACATCATTAGTTTTAGATATAGTGTTCCATGATTCCTTGTTTGTGCATAACACCCAGTGCTCCATGCAGATCGTGCCCTGCTCGATACCCATCACCAGGCTAACCCATCCCCCACCCCCCTCCCCTCTAGAACCCTCAGTTTGTTTCTCAGAGTCCATCGTCTCTCATGGTTCTTCTCCCCCTCCGATTTTCCCCCCTTCATTCTTCCCCTCCTGCTACATTCTTCTTCTTTTTTTCTTTCTTAACATATATTGCATTATTGGTTTCAGAGGTACAGATCTGAGATTCAACAGTCTTGCACAATTCACAGCGCTTACCAGAACACATACCCTCCCCGGTGTCCAACACCCAGTGACCCCATCCCTCCCACCCCAGCCCCCACTCCAGCAACCCTCAGTTTGTTTCCTGAGATTAAGAATTCCTCATATCAGTGAGGTCATATGATGCATGTCTTTCTCTGTTTGACTTATTTCGCTCAGCATGATACCCTCCAGTTCCATCCACGTCGTTGCAGATGGCAAGATCTCATTCCTTTCGATGGCTGCAAAATATTCCATTGTATATATATATATACCCCCTCTTCTTTATCCATTCATCTGTTGGTGGACATCTTGGCTCTTTCCACAGTTTGGCTATTGTGGACATTAATAGCAAGCGTTCTAACTCGGAGAAACAACACTGAAGAGAAACCGTGCTTTAGCTACCGACGACCTCTGTGTGGGAGGAAGCAGTTTAGGGTGTACGGTGGGTGAGAGCCTGGGGACGGGTTCCGTTTCCTAAAATCGAGGGAGAGACAGGCCGGAGAGAAGGCAGCTCTCAACTCACACCATGGTTATGGGGCTAGTACCGTTGCCCCGGGTGTGTGTGCAGGCTTCACGAAAACCGCCTAACTCGAAGGAAAAACTCGCTGGAGAATCCATGCTTCAGCTAAAAGAGCCGCTCTTGAAGGTGGAAGCATTATGTTGTGTGCGTGCATGAGAGCCCTGCAAGGGAGTCCAAAGCTTTTTGTGAGTGAGCCTCAGGCCCCAGCAGAAGGCAGAACACGACTCCCCATGTGTTTCTTCACGCTAGCACGGCAGCCCCACTTTTGCATGGAAGTCTAACAGCTAGTGTTCTCACTCGAAGAAACAACACTTTAGAGAAACCCTGCTTTAGCTACCGTCGACCTCTAGATGGAGGAAGTATTACACGGACTACCGTGGCTGAGAGCCTGGGGAACAGGTTCCATACGTGAAACCAAGGGAGAAATAGGTCCGGGCAGAAGGCACCTCTGGACTCAGCTCTTGCTACCTGAAGCTAACACTACTGCTCCATGTGTGCTTAGAATGCTATGTGCTCCACACTGGGAAGAAACAAGCCTGTCAAGAATCCCAGCTGCAGCTCAATCGCCTACCAGGCTACTAACACCAAGAATCAATGCTGTGGCGTTACTGCGCTTGAGCTAACATTGCCGTTCCTGAAGCCGCAGGAGTTGTATAGTGCTCGTGTATGAGAGACCCCGGAAAGGGTCCCAGACGTGAAATGGAGTGAGAAACAGGCCGGTGCGGAAGGCAGCTCTCAACTCACCTCTTGTTTATGAGCCTAGTACCCTTGCCCCGGGTGTGCCTGCAGGCCATAAGCCAACCACCTCACTCAAAGGAACAACTCTGTAGGGAATTCCTGCTTCGGCTAAAAGAGCCATGCCTCAGGGTGGACGCATTGTGTGGTGTGCATGCGTGAGTGCACAGCAAGTGAGTCCAAAACCATTTTCCTTGTGAGACCCAGGCCCCGCAAGAAGCCAGAACACGACTCCCCACGGGCTCCATGAAACTAGTACTGCGGCCCCACTTTTGAATGGAAGTCTAATAGCTAGCTTTCTAACTCGAAGAAACAACACTGTAGAGAAACCGTGCTTTAGCTACCGTCGACCTCTCTGTGGGCGAAGCAGTTTAGGGTGTACTGTGGCTGAGAGCCTGGGGACGGTTTCAATATCGTAATATCGGGGGAGAGACAGGCCGGTACAGAAGGCAGCTCTCAACCCACATCATGGTTATGGGGCTAGGACCGTTGCCCAGGGTGTGTGTGCAGGCTTAAACACAGCCACCTAACTCGAAGGAAAAACTCGGTTGAGAGCCTGTGCTGCAGGTAAAACAGCTGCTCCTGAGGGTGGCAGCATTTTGTTGTGTGCGTGCGTGAGAGCACTGCAAGGGAGTCCAGACCCATTTTCCGTGTGGGACTCAGGCCCCGGCAGAAGACAGAACACGACTCCCCACTTGTTTCATGAAGCTAGCACTGCGGCCCCACTTTTGCATGGAAGTCTAATAGCAAGCGTTCTTTTTTATTATTATTATGAAATGTTTTTATTGTTATGTTAATCCCCATACATTACGTCATTAGTTTTAGATATAGTGTTCCATGATTCCTTGTTTGTGCATAACACCCAGTGCTCCATGCAGATCGTGCCCTGCTCGATACCCATCACCAGGCTAACCCATCCTCCCACCCCCCTCCCCTCTAGAACCCTCAGTTTGTTTCTCAGAGTCCATCGTCTCTCATGGTTCTTCTCCCCCTCCGATTTTCCCCCCTTCATTCTTCCCCTCCTGCTACATTCTTCTTCTTCTTTTGTTCTTTCTTAACATATATTGCATTATTGGTTTCAGAGGTACAGATCTGAGATTCAACAGTCTTGCACAATTCACAGCGCTTACCAGAACACATACCCTCCCCGGTGTCCAACACCCAGTGACCCCATCCCTCCCACCCCAGCCCCCACTCCAGGAACCCTCAGTTTGTTTCCTGAGATTAAGAATTCCTCATATCAGTGAGGTCATATGATGCAAGTCTTTCTCTGTTTGACTTATTTCGCTCAGCATGATACCCTCCAGTTCCATCCACGTCGTTGCAGATGGCAAGATCTCATTCCTTTTGATGGCTGCATAATATTCCATTGTATATATATATACCCCCTCTTCTTTATCCATTCATCCGTTGGTGGACATCTTGGCTCTTTCCACAGTTTGGCTATTGTGGACATTAATAGCAAGCGTTCTAACTCGGAGAAACAACACTGAAGAGAAACCGTGCTTTAGCTACCGACGACCTCTGTGTGGGAGGAAGCAGTTTAGGGTGTACGGTGGGTGAGAGCCTGGGGACGGGTTCCGTTTCCTAAAATCGAGGGAGAGACAGGCCGGAGAGAAGGCAGCTCTCAACTCACACCATGGTTATGGGGCTGGTACCGTTGCCCCGGGTGTGTGTGCAGGCTTCACGAAAACCGCCTAACTCGAAGGAAAAACTCGCTGGAGAATCCATGCTTCAGCTAAAAGAGCCGCTCTTGAAGGTGGAAGCATTATGTTGTGTGCGTGCATGAGAGCCCTGCAAGGGAGTCCAAAGCTTTTTGTGAGTGAGCCTCAGGCCCCAGCAGAAGGCAGAACACGACTCCCCATGTGTTTCCTCACGCTAGCACGGCAGCCCCACTTTTGCATGGAAGTCTAACAGCTAGTGTTCTCACTCGAAGAAACAACACTGTAGAGAAACCCTGCTTTAGCTACCGTCGACCTCTAGATGGAGGAAGTATTACACGGAGTACCGTGGCTGAGAGCCTGGGGAACGGGTTCCATACGTGAAACCAAGGGAGAAATAGGTCCGGGCAGAAGGCACCTCTGGACTCAGCTCTTGCTACCTGAAGCTAACACTACTGCTCCATGTGTGCTTGGAATGCTATGTGCTCCACACTGACTGGGAAATAACAAGCCTGTAAAGAATCCCAGCTGAAGCTCATTCGCCTACCAGGCTACTAACACCAAGAATCAATGCTGTGGCGTTACTGCGCCTTAGCTAACATTGCCGTTCCTGAAGCCGCAGGAGTTGTATAGTGCTCGTGTATGAGAGACCGGGGAAAGGGTCCCAGACGTGAAATGGAGTGAGAAACAGGCCGGTGCGGAAGGCAGCTCTCAACTCACCTCTTGTTTATGACGCTAGTACCCTTGCCCCGGGTGTGCCTGCAGGCCATAAGCCAACCACCTAACTCAAAGGAACAACTCTGTAGGGAATTCCTGCTTCGGCTAAAAGAGCCATGCCTCAGGGTGGACGCATTGTGTGGTGTGCATGCGTGAGTGCACAGCAAGTGAGTCCAAAACCATTTTCCTTGTGAGACCCAGGCCCAGCAAGAAGCCAGAACACGACTCCCCACGGGCTCCATGAAACTAGTACTGCGGCCCCACTTTTGAATGGAAGTCTAATAGCTAGCTTTCTAACTCGAAGAAACAACACTGTAGAGAAACCGTGCTTTAGCTACCGTCGACCTCTCTGTGGGCGAAGCAGTTTAGGGTGTACTGTGGCTGAGAGCCTGGGGACGGTTTCAATATCGTAATATCGGGGGAGAGACAGGCCGGTACAGAAGGCAGCTCTCAACCCACATCATGGTTATGGGGCTAGTACCGTTGCCCAGGGTGTGTGTGCAGGCTTAAACACAGCCACCTAACTCGAAGGAAAAACTCGGTTGAGAGCCTGTGCTGCAGGTAAAACAGCTGCTCCTGAGGGTGGCAGCATTTTGTTGTGTGCGTGCGTGAGAGCACTGCAAGGGAGTCCAGACCCATTTTCCGTGTGGGACTCAGGCCCCGGCAGAAGACAGAACACGACTCCCCACTTGTTTCATGAAGCTAGCACTGTGGCCCCACTTTTGCATGGAAGTCTAATAGCAAGCGTTCTTTTTTATTATTATTATGAAACGTTTTTATTGTTATGTTAATCCCCATACATTACATCATTAGTTTTAGATATAGTGTTCCATGATTCCTTGTTTGTGCATAACACCCAGTGCTCCATGCACATCGTGCCCTGCTCAATACCCATCACCAGGCTAACCCATCCTCCCACCCCCCTCCCCTCTAGAACCCTCAGTTTGTTTTTCAGAGTCCATCGTCTCTCATGGTTCTTCTCCCCCTCCGATTTTCCCCCCTTCATTCTTCCCCTCCTGCTACATTCTTCTTCTTCTTTTTTTCTTTCTTAACATATATTGCATTATTGGTTTCAGAGGTACAGATCTGAGATTCAACAGTCTTGCACAATTCACAGCGCTTACCAGAACACATACCCTCCCCGGTGTCCAACACCCAGTGACCCCATCCCTCCCACCCCAGCCCCCACTCCAGGAACCCTCAGTTTGTTTCCTGAGATTAAGAATTCCTCATATCAGTGAGGTCATATGATGCAAGTCTTTCTCTGTTTGACTTATTTCGCTCAGCATGATACCCTCCAGTTCCATCCACGTCGTTGCAGATGGCAAGATCTCATTCCTTTTGATGGCTGCAAAATATTCCATTGTATATATATATACCCCCTCTTCTTTATCCATTCATCCGTTGGTGGACATCTTGGCTCTTTCCACAGTTTGGCTATTGTGGACATTAATAGCAAGCGTTCTAACTCGGAGAAACAACACTGAAGAGAAACCGTGCTTTAGCTACCGACGACCTCTGTGTTGGAGGAAGCAGTTTAGGGTGTACGGTGGGTGAGAGCCTGGGGACGGGTTCCGTTTCCTAAAATCGAGGGAGAGACAGGTCGGAGAGAAGGCAGCTCTCAACTCACACCATGGTTATGGGGCTAGTACCGTTGCCCCGGGTGTGTGTGCAGGCTTCACGAAAACCGCCTAACTCGAAGGAAAAACTCGCTGGAGAATGCATGCTTCAGCTAAAAGAGCCGCTCTTGAAGGTGGAAGCATTATGTTGTGTGCGTGCATGTGAGCCCTGCAAGGGAGTCCAAAGCTTTTTGTGAGTGAGCCTCAGGCCCCAGCAGAAGGCAGAACACGACTCCCCATGTGTTTCATCACGGTGGCACACAGCCCCACTTTTGCATGGAAGTCTAACAGCTAGTGTTCTCACTCGAAGAAACAACACTGTAGAGAAACCCTGCTTTAGCTACCGTCGACCTCTAGATGGAGGAAGTATTACACGGACTACCGTGGCTGAGAGCCTGGGGAACGGGTCCCATACGTGAAACCAAGGGAGAAATAGGTCCGGGCAGAAGGCACCTCTGGACTCAGCTCTTGCTACCTGAAGCTAACACTACTGCTCCATGTGTGCTTGGAATGCTATGTGCTCCACACTGGGAAGAAACAAGCCTGTCAAGAATCCCAGCTGCAGCTCAATCGCCTACCAGGCTACTAACACCAAGAATCAATGCTGTGGCGTTACTGCGCTTGAGCTAACATTGCCGTTCCTGAAGCCGCAGGAGTTGTATAGTGCTCGTGTATGAGAGACCGGGGAAAGGGTCCCAGACGTGAAATGGAGTGAGAAACAGGCCGGTGCGGAAGGCAGCTCTCAACTCACCTCTTGTTTATGAGCCTAGTACCCTTGCCCCGGGTGTGCCTGCAGGCCATAAGCCAACCACCTCACTCAAAGGAACAACTCTGTAGGGAATTCCTGCTTCGGCTAAAAGAGCCATGCCTCAGGGTGGACGCATTGTGTGGTGTGCATGCGTGAGTGCACAGCAAGTGAGTCCAAAACCATTTTCCTTGTGAGACCCAGGCCCCGCAAGAAGCCAGAACACGACTCCCCACGGGCTCCATGAAACTAGTACTGCGGCCCCACTTTTGAATGGAAGTCTAATAGCTAGCTTTCTAACTCGAAGAAACAACACTGTAGAGAAACCGTGCTTTAGCTACCGTCGACCTCTCTGTGGGCGAAGCAGTTTAGGGTGTACTGTGGCTGAGAGCCTGGGGACGGTTTCAATATCGTAATATCGGGGGAGAGACAGGCCGGTACAGAAGGCAGCTCTCAACCCACATCATGGTTATGGGGCTAGTACCGTTGCCCAGGGTGTGTGTGCAGGCTTAAACACAGCCACCTAACTCGAAGGAAAAACTCGGTTGAGAGCCTGTGCTGCAGGTAAAACAGCTGGTCCTGAGGGTGGCAGCATTTTGTTGTGTGCGTGCGTGAGAGCACTGCAAGGGAGTCCAGACCCATTTTCCGTGTGGGACTCAGGCCCCGGCAGAAGACAGAACACGACTCCCCACTTGTCTCATGAAGCTAGCACTGCGGCCCCACTTTTGCATGGAAGTCTAATAGCAAGCGTTCTTTTTTATTATTATTATGAAATGTTTTTATTGTTATGTTAATCCCCATACATTACATCATTAGTTTTAGGTATAGCGTTCCATGATTCCTTGTTTGTGGATAACACCCAGTGCTCCATTCAGATCGTGCCCTGCTCAATACCCATCACCAGGCTAACCCATCCTCCCACCCCCCTCCCCTCTAGAACCCTCAGTTTGTTTCTCAGAGTCCATCGTCTCTCATGGTTCTTCTCCCCCTCCGATTTTCCCCCCTTCATTCTTCCCCTCCTGCTACATTCTTCTTCTTCTTTTGTTCTTTCTTAACATATATTGCATTATTGGTTTCAGAGGTACAGATCTGAGATTCAACAGTCTTGCACAATTCACAGCGCTTACCAGAACACATACCCTCCCCGGTGTCCAACACCCAGTGACCCCATCCCTCCCACCCCAGCCCCCACTCCAGGAACCCTCAGTTTGTTTCCTGAGATTAAGAATTCCTCATATCAGTGAGGTCATATGATGCAAGTCTTTCTCTGTTTGACTTATTTCGCTCAGCATGATACCCTCCAGTTCCATCCACGTCGTTGCAGATGGCAAGATCTCATTCCTTTTGATGGCTGCATAATATTCCATTGTATATATATATACCCCCTCTTCTTTATCCATTCATCCGTTGGTGGACATCTTGGCTCTTTCCACAGTTTGGCTATTGTGGACATTAATAGCAAGCGTTCTAACTCGGAGAAACAACACTGAAGAGAAACCGTGCTTTAGCTACCGACGACCTCTGTGTGGGAGGAAGCAGTTTAGGGTGTACGGTGGGTGAGAGCCTGGGGACGGGTTCCGTTTCCTAAAATCGAGGGAGAGACAGGCCGGAGAGAAGGCAGCTCTCAACTCACACCATGGTTATGGGGCTGGTACCGTTGCCCCGGGTGTGTGTGCAGGCTTCACGAAAACCGCCTAACTCGAAGGAAAAACTCGCTGGAGAATCCATGCTTCAGCTAAAAGAGCCGCTCTTGAAGGTGGAAGCATTATGTTGTGTGCGTGCATGAGAGCCCTGCAAGGGAGTCCAAAGCTTTTTGTGAGTGAGCCTCAGGCCCCAGCAGAAGGCAGAACACGACTCCCCATGTGTTTCCTCACGCTAGCACGGCAGCCCCACTTTTGCATGGAAGTCTAACAGCTAGTGTTCTCACTCGAAGAAACAACACTGTAGAGAAACCCTGCTTTAGCTACCGTCGACCTCTAGATGGAGGAAGTATTACACGGAGTACCGTGGCTGAGAGCCTGGGGAACGGGTTCCATACGTGAAACCAAGGGAGAAATAGGTCCGGGCAGAAGGCACCTCTGGACTCAGCTCTTGCTACCTGAAGCTAACACTACTGCTCCATGTGTGCTTGGAATGCTATGTGCTCCACACTGACTGGGAAATAACAAGCCTGTAAAGAATCCCAGCTGCAGCTCATTCGCCTACCAGGCTACTAACACCAAGAATCAATGCTGTGGCGTTACTGCGCCTTAGCTAACATTGCCGTTCCTGAAGCCGCAGGAGTTGTATAGTGCTCGTGTATGAGAGACCGGGGAAAGGGTCCCAGACGTGAAATGGAGTGAGAAACAGGCCGGTGCGGAAGGCAGCTCTCAACTCACCTCTTGTTTATGAGGCTAGTACCCTTGCCCCGGGTGTGCCTGCAGGCCATAAGCCAACCACCTAACTCAAAGGAACAACTCTGTAGGGAGTTCCTGCTTCGGCTAAAAGAGCCATGCCTCAGGGTGGACGCATTGTGTGGTGTGCATGCGTGAGTGCACAGCAAGTGAGTCCAAAACCATTTTCCTTGTGAGACCCAGGCCCAGCAAGAAGCCAGAACACGACTCCCCACGGGCTCCATGAAACTAGTACTGCGGCCCCACTTTTGAATGGAAGTCTAATAGCTAGCTTTCTAACTCGAAGAAACAACACTGTAGAGAAACCGTGCTTTAGCTACCGTCGACCTCTCTGTGGGCGAAGCAGTTTAGGGTGTACTGTGGCTGAGAGCCTGGGGACGGTTTCAATATCGTAATATCGGGGGAGAGACAGGCCGGTACAGAAGGCAGCTCTCAACCCACATCATGGTTATGGGGCTAGGACCGTTGCCCAGGGTGTGTGTGCAGGCTTAAACACAGCCACCTAACTCGAAGGAAAACCTCGGTTGAGAGCCTGTGCTGCAGGTAAAACAGCTGCTCCTGAGGGTGGCAGCATTTTGTTGTGTGCGTGCGTGAGAGCACTGCAAGGGAGTCCAGACCCATTTTCCGTGTGGGACTCAGGCCCCGGCAGAAGACAGAACACGACTCCCCACTTGTTTCATGAAGCTAGCACTGCGGCCCCACTTTTGCATGGAAGTCTAATAGCAAGCGTTCTTTTTTATTATTATTATGAAATGTTTTTATTGTTATGTTAATCCCCATACATTACATCATTAGTTTTAGATATAGTGTTCCATGATTCCTTGTTTGTGCATAACACCCAGTGCTCCATGCAGATCGTGCCCTGCTCGATACCCATCACCAGGCTAACCCATCCCCCACCCCCCTCCCCTCTAGAACCCTCAGTTTGTTTCTCAGAGTCCATCGTCTCTCATGGTTCTTCTCCCCCTCCGATTTTCCCCCCTTCATTCTTCCCCTCCTGCTACATTCCTCTTCTTCTTTTTTTCTTTCTTAACATATATGGCATTATTGGTTTCAGAGGTACAGATCTGAGATTCAACAGTCTTGCACAATTCACAGCGCTTACCAGAACACATACCCTCCCCGGTGTCCAACACCCAGTGACCCCATCCCTCCCACCCCAGCCCCCACTCCAGCAACCCTCAGTTTGTTTCCTGAGATTAAGAATTCCTCATATCAGTGAGGTCATATGATGCATGTCTTTCTCTGTTTGACTTATTTCGCTCAGCATGATACCCTCCAGTTCCATCCACGTCGTTGCAGATGGCAAGATCTCATTCCTTTCGATGGCTGCAAAATATTCCATTGTATATATATATATACCCCCTCTTCTTTATCCATTCATCTGTTGGTGGACATCTTGGCTCTTTCCACAGTTTGGCTATTGTGGACATTAATAGCAAGCGTTCTAACTCGGAGAAACAACACTGAAGAGAAACCGTGCTTTAGCTACCGACGACCTCTGTGTGGGAGGAAGCAGTTTAGGGTGTACGGTGGGTGAGAGCCTGGGGACGGGTTCCGTTTCCTAAAATCGAGGGAGAGACAGGCCGGAGAGAAGGCAGCTCTCAACTCACACCATGGTTATGGGGCTAGTACCGTTGCCCCGGGTGTGTGTGCAGGCTTCACGAAAACCGCCTAACTCGAAGGAAAAACTCGCTGGAGAATCCATGCTTCAGCTAAAAGAGCCGCTCTGGAAGGTGGAAGCATTATGTTGTGTGCGTGCATGAGAGCCCTGCAAGGGAGTCCAAAGCTTTTTGTGAGTGAGCCTCAGGCCCCAGCAGAAGGCAGAACACGACTCCCCATGTGTTTCTTCACGCTAGCACGGCAGCCCCACTTTTGCATGGAAGTCTAACAGCTAGTGTTCTCACTCGAAGAAACAACACTTTAGAGAAACCCTGCTTTAGCTACCGTCGACCTCTAGATGGAGGAAGTATTACACGGACTACCGTGGCTGAGAGCCTGGGGAACGGGTTCCATACGTGAAACCAAGGGAGAAATAGGTCCGGGCAGAAGGCACCTCTGGACTCAGCTCTTGCTACCTGAAGCTAACACTACTGCTCCATGTGTGCTTAGAATGCTATGTGCTCCACACTGGGAAGAAACAAGCCTGTCAAGAATCCCAGCTGCAGCTCAATCGCCTACCAGGCTACTAACACCAAGAATCAATGCTGTGGCGTTACTGCGCTTGAGCTAACATTGCCGTTCCTGAAGCCGCAGGAGTTGTATAGTGCTCGTGTATGAGAGACCCCGGAAAGGGTCCCAGACGTGAAATGGAGTGAGAAACAGGCCGGTGCGGAAGGCAGCTCTCAACTCACCTCTTGTTTATGAGCCTAGTACCCTTGCCCCGGGTGTGCCTGCAGGCCATAAGCCAACCACCTCACTCAAAGGAACAACTCTGTAGGGAATTCCTGCTTCGGCTAAAAGAGCCATGCCTCAGGGTGGACGCATTGTGTGGTGTGCATGCGTGAGTGCACAGCAAGTGAGTCCAAAACCATTTTCCTTGTGAGACCCAGGCCCCGCAAGAAGCCAGAACACGACTCCCCACGGGCTCCATGAAACTAGTACTCTGGCCCCACTTTTGAATGGAAGTCTAATAGCTAGCTTTCTAACTCGAAGAAACAACACTGTAGAGAAACCGTGCTTTAGCTACCGTCGACCTCTCTGTGGGCGAAGCAGTTTAGGGTGTACTGTGGCTGAGAGCCTGGGGACGGTTTCAATATCGTAATATCGGGGGAGAGACAGGCCGGTACAGAAGGCAGCTCTCAACCCACATCATGGTTATGGGGCTAGGACCGTTGCCCAGGGTGTGTGTGCAGGCTTAAACACAGCCACCTAACTCGAAGGAAAAACTCGGTTGAGAGCCTGTGCTGCAGGTAAAACAGCTGCTCCTGAGGGTGGCAGCATTTTGTTGTGTGCGTGCGTGAGAGCACTGCAAGGGAGTCCAGACCCATTTTCCGTGTGGGACTCAGGCCCCGGCAGAAGACAGAACACGACTCCCCACTTGTTTCATGAAGCTAGCACTGCGGCCCCACTTTTGCATGGAAGTCTAATAGCAAGCGTTCTTTTTTATTATTATTATGAAATGTTTTTATTGTTATGTTAATCCCCATACATTACGTCATTAGTTTTAGATATAGTGTTCCATGATTCCTTGTTTGTGCATAACACCCAGTGCTCCATGCAGATCGTGCCCTGCTCGATACCCATCACCAGGCTAACCCATCCTCCCACCCCCCTCCCCTCTAGAACCCTCAGTTTGTTTCTCAGAGTTCATCGTCTCTCATGGTTCTTCTCCCCCTCCGATTTTCCCCCCTTCATTCTTCCCCTCCTGCTACATTCTTCTTCTTCTTTTGTTCTTTCTTAACATATATTGCATTATTGGTTTCAGAGGTACAGATCTGAGATTCAACAGTCTTGCACAATTCACAGCGCTTACCAGAACACATACCCTCCCCGGTGTCCAACACCCAGTGACCCCATCCCTCCCACCCCAGCCCCCACTCCAGGAACCCTCAGTTTGTTTCCTGAGATTAAGAATTCCTCATATCAGTGAGGTCATATGATGCAAGTCTTTCTCTGTTTGACTTATTTCGCTCAGCATGATACCCTCCAGTTCCATCCACGTCGTTGCAGATGGCAAGATCTCATTCCTTTTGATGGCTGCATAATATTCCATTGTATATATATATACCCCCTCTTCTTTATCCATTCATCCGTTGGTGGACATCTTGGCTCTTTCCACAGTTTGGCTATTGTGGACATTAATAGCAAGCGTTCTAACTCGGAGAAACAACACTGAAGAGAAACCGTGCTTTAGCTACCGACGACCTCTGTGTGGGAGGAAGCAGTTTAGGGTGTACGGTGGGTGAGAGCCTGGGGACGGGTTCCGTTTCCTAAAATCGAGGGAGAGACAGGCCGGAGAGAAGGCAGCTCTCAACTCACACCATGGTTATGGGGCTGGTACCGTTGCCCCGGGTGTGTGTGCAGGCTTCACGAAAACCGCCTAACTCGAAGGAAAAACTCGCTGGAGAATCCATGCTTCAGCTAAAAGAGCCGCTCTTGAAGGTGGAAGCATTATGTTGTGTGCGTGCATGAGAGCCCTGCAAGGGAGTCCAAAGCTTTTTGTGAGTGAGCCTCAGGCCCCAGCAGAAGGCAGAACACGACTCCCCATGTGTTTCCTCACGCTAGCACGGCAGCCCCACTTTTGCATGGAAGTCTAACAGCTAGTGTTCTCACTCGAAGAAACAACACTGTAGAGAAACCCTGCTTTAGCTACCGTCGACCTCTAGATGGAGGAAGTATTACACGGAGTACCGTGGCTGAGAGCCTGGGGAACGGGTTCCATACGTGAAACCAAGGGAGAAATAGGTCCGGGCAGAAGGCACCTCTGGACTCAGCTCTTGCTACCTGAAGCTAACACTACTGCTCCATGTGTGCTTGGAATGCTATGTGCTCCACACTGACTGGGAAATAACAAGCCTGTAAAGAATCCCAGCTGCAGCTCATTCGCCTACCAGGCTACTAACACCAAGAATCAATGCTGTGGCGTTACTGCGCCTTAGCTAACATTGCCGTTCCTGAAGCCGCAGGAGTTGTATAGTGCTCGTGTATGAGAGACCGGGGAAAGGGTCCCAGACGTGAAATGGAGTGAGAAACAAGCCGGTGCGGAAGGCAGCTCTCAACTCACCTCTTGTTTATGACGCTAGTACCCTTGCCCCGGGTGTGCCTGCAGGCCATAAGCCAACCACCTAACTCAAAGGAACAACTCTGTAGGGAATTCCTGCTTCGGCTAAAAGAGCCATGCCTCAGGGTGGACGCATTGTGTGGTGTGCATGCGTGAGTGCACAGCAAGTGAGTCCAAAACCATTTTCCTTGTGAGACCCAGGCCCAGCAAGAAGCCAGAACACGACTCCCCACGGGCTCCATGAAACTAGTACTGCGGCCCCACTTTTGAATGGAAGTCTAATAGCTAGCTTTCTAACTCGAAGAAACAACACTGTAGAGAAACCGTGCTTTAGCTACCGTCGACCTCTCTGTGGGCGAAGCAGTTTAGGGTGTACTGTGGCTGAGAGCCTGGGGACGGTTTCAATATCGTAATATCGGGGGAGAGACAGGCCGGTACAGAAGGCAGCTCTCAACCCACATCATGGTTATGGGGCTAGTACCGTTGCCCAGGGTGTGTGTGCAGGCTTAAACACAGCCACCTAACTCGAAGGAAAAACTCGGTTGAGAGCCTGTGCTGCAGGTAAAACAGCTGCTCCTGAGGGTGGCAGCATTTTGTTGTGTGCGTGCGTGAGAGCACTGCAAGGGAGTCCAGACCCATTTTCCGTGTGGGACTCAGGCCCCGGCAGAAGACAGAACACGACTCCCCACTTGTTTCATGAAGCTAGCACTGTGGCCCCACTTTTGCATGGAAGTCTAATAGCAAGCGTTCTTTTTTATTATTATTATGAAACGTTTTTATTGTTATGTTAATCCCCATACATTACATCATTAGTTTTAGATATAGTGTTCCATGATTCCTTGTTTGTGCATAACACCCAGTGCTCCATGCACATCGTGCCCTGCTCAATACCCATCACCAGGCTAACCCATCCTCCCACCCCCCTCCCCTCTAGAACCCTCAGTTTGTTTTTCAGAGTCCATCGTCTCTCATGGTTCTTCTCCCCCTCCGATTTTCCCCCCTTCATTCTTCCCCTCCTGCTACATTCTTCTTCTTCTTTTTTTCTTTCTTAACATATATTGCATTATTGGTTTCAGAGGTACAGATCTGAGATTCAACAGTCTTGCACAATTCACAGCGCTTACCAGAACACATACCCTCCCCGGTGTCCAACACCCAGTGACCCCATCCCTCCCACCCCAGCCCCCACTCCAGCAACCCTCAGTTTGTTTCCTGAGATTAAGAATTCCTCATATCAGTGAGGTCATATGATGCAAGTCTTTCTCTGTTTGACTTATTTCGCTCAGCATGATACCCTCCAGTTCCATCCACGTCGTTGCAGATGGCAAGATCTCATTCCTTTTGATGGCTGCAAAATATTCCATTGTATATATATATACCCCCTCTTCTTTATCCATTCATCCGTTGGTGGACATCTTGGCTCTTTCCACAGTTTGGCTATTGTGGACATTAATAGCAAGCGTTCTAACTCGGAGAAACAACACTGAAGAGAAACCGTGCTTTAGCTACCGACGACCTCTGTGTTGGAGGAAGCAGTTTAGGGTGTACGGTGGGTGAGAGCCTGGGGACGGGTTCCGTTTCCTAAAATCGAGGGAGAGACAGGTCGGAGAGAAGGCAGCTCTCAACTCACACCATGGTTATGGGGCTAGTACCGTTGCCCCGGGTGTGTGTGCAGGCTTCACGAAAACCGCCTAACTCGAAGGAAAAACTCGCTGGAGAATGCATGCTTCAGCTAAAAGAGCCGCTCTTGAAGGTGGAAGCATTATGTTGTGTGCGTGCATGTGAGCCCTGCAAGGGAGTCCAAAGCTTTTTGTGAGTGAGCCTCAGGCCCCAGCAGAAGGCAGAACACGACTCCCCATGTGTTTCATCACGGTGGCACACAGCCCCACTTTTGCATGGAAGTCTAACAGCTAGTGTTCTCACTCGAAGAAACAACACTGTAGAGAAACCCTGCTTTAGCTACCGTCGACCTCTAGATGGAGGAAGTATTACACGGACTACCGTGGCTGAGAGCCTGGGGAACGGGTCCCATACGTGAAACCAAGGGAGAAATAGGTCCGGGCAGAAGGCACCTCTGGACTCAGCTCTTGCTACCTGAAGCTAACACTACTGCTCCATGTGTGCTTGGAATGCTATGTGCTCCACACTGGGAAGAAACAAGCCTGTCAAGAATCCCAGCTGCAGCTCAATCGCCTACCAGGCTACTAACACCAAGAATCAATGCTGTGGCGTTACTGCGCTTGAGCTAACATTGCCGTTCCTGAAGCCGCAGGAGTTGTATAGTGCTCGTGTATGAGAGACCGGGGAAAGGGTCCCAGACGTGAAATGGAGTGAGAAACAGGCCGGTGCGGAAGGCAGCTCTCAACTCACCTCTTGTTTATGAGCCTAGTACCCTTGCCCCGGGTGTGCCTGCAGGCCATAAGCCAACCACCTCACTCAAAGGAACAACTCTGTAGGGAATTCCTGCTTCGGCTAAAAGAGCCATGCCTCAGGGTGGACGCATTGTGTGGTGTGCATGCGTGAGTGCACAGCAAGTGAGTCCAAAACCATTTTCCTTGTGAGACCCAGGCCCCGCAAGAAGCCAGAACACGACTCCCCACGGGCTCCATGAAACTAGTACTGCGGCCCCACTTTTGAATGGAAGTCTAATAGCTAGCTTTCTAACTCGAAGAAACAACACTGTAGAGAAACCGTGCTTTAGCTACCGTCGACCTCTCTGTGGGCGAAGCAGTTTAGGGTGTACTGTGGCTGAGAGCCTGGGGACGGTTTCAATATCGTAATATCGGGGGAGAGACAGGCCGGTACAGAAGGCAGCTCTCAACCCACATCATGGTTATGGGGCTAGTACCGTTGCCCAGGGTGTGTGTGCAGGCTTAAACACAGCCACCTAACTCGAAGGAAAAACTCGGTTGAGAGCCTGTGCTGCAGGTAAAACAGCTGGTCCTGAGGGTGGCAGCATTTTGTTGTGTGCGTGCGTGAGAGCACTGCAAGGGAGTCCAGACCCATTTTCCGTGTGGGACTCAGGCCCCGGCAGAAGACAGAACACGACTCCCCACTTGTCTCATGAAGCTAGCACTGCGGCCCCACTTTTGCATGGAAGTCTAATAGCAAGCGTTCTTTTTTATTATTATTATGAAATGTTTTTATTGTTATGTTAATCCCCATACATTACATCATTAGTTTTAGGTATAGCGTTCCATGATTCCTTGTTTGTGGATAACACCCAGTGCTCCATTCAGATCGTGCCCTGCTCAATACCCATCACCAGGCTAACCCATCCTCCCACCCCCCTCCCCTCTAGAACCCTCAGTTTGTTTTTCAGAGTCCATCGTCTCTCATGGTTCTTCTCCCCCTCCGATTTTCCCCCCTTCATTCTTCCCCTCCTGCTACATTGTTCTTCTTGTTTTTTTCTTTCTTAACATATATTGCATTATTTGTTTCAGAGGTACAGATCTGAGATTCAACAGTCTTGCAAAATTCACAGCGCTTACCAGAACACATACCCTCCCCGCTGTCCAACACCCAGTGACCCCATCCCTCCCACCCCAGCCCCCACTCCAGCAACCCTCAGTTTGTTTCCTGAGATTAAGAATTCCTCATATCAGTGAGGTCATATGATACATGTCTTTCTCTGTTTGACTTATTTCGCTCAGCATGATACCCTCCAGTTCCATCCACGTCGTTGCAGATGGCAAGATCACATTCCTTTCGATGGCTGCATAATATTCCGTTGTGTATATATATATATATATATATATATATATATATACCCCCTCTTCTTTATCCATTCATCTGTTGGTGGACATCTTGGCTCTTTCCACAGTTTGGCTATCGTGGACATTAATAGCAAGCGTTCTAACTCGGAGAAACAACACTGAAGAGAAACCGTGCTTTAGCTACCGACGACCTCTGTGTGGGAGGAAGCAGTTTAGGGTGTACGGTGGGTGAGAGCCTGGGGACGGGTTCCGTTTCCTAAAATCGAGGGAGAGACAGGCCGCAGAGAAGGCAGCTCTCAACTCACACCATGGTTATGGGGCTAGTACCGTTGCCCCGGGTGTGTGTGCAGGCTTCACGAAAACCGCCTAACTCGAAGGAAAAACTCGCTGGAGAATCCATGCTTCAGCTAAAAGAGCCGCTCTGGAAGGTGGAAGCATTATGTTGTGTGCGTGCATGAGAGCCCTGCAAGGGAGTCCAAAGCTTTTTGTGAGTGAGCCTCAGGCCCCAGCAGAAGGCAGAACACGACTCCCCATGTGTTTCCTCACGCTAGCACGGCAGCCCCACTTTTGCATGGAAGTCTAACAGCTAGTGTTCTCACTCGAAGAAACAACACTGTAGAGAAACCCTGCTTTAGCCACCATCGACCTCTAGATGGAGGAAGTATTACACGGAGTACCGTGGCTGAGAGCCTGGGGAACGGGTTCCATACGTGAAACCAAGGGAGAAATAGGTCCGGGCAGAAGGCACCTCTGGACTCAGCTCTTGCTACCTGAAGCTAACACTACTGCTCCATGTGTGCTTGGAATGCTATGTGCTCCACACTGACTGGGAAGAAACAAGCCTGTAAAGAATCCCAGCTGCAGCTCATTCGCCTACCAGGCTACTAACACCAAGAATCAATGCTGTGGCGTTACTGCGCCTTAGCTAACATTGCCGTTCCTGAAGCCGCAGGAGTTGGATAGTGCTCGTGTATGAGAGACCGGGGAAAGGGTCCCAGACGTGAAATGGAGTGAGAAACAGGCCGGTGCGGAAGGCAGCTCTCAACTCACCTCTTGTTTATGAGGCTAGTACCCTTGCCCCGGGTGTGCCTGCAGGCCATAAGCCAACCACCTAACTCAAAGGAACATCTCTGTAGGGAATTCCTGCTTTGGCTAAAAGAGCCATGCCTCAGGGTGGACGCATTGTGTGGTGTGCATGCGTGAGTGCACAGCAAGTGAGTCCAAAACCATTTTCCTTGTGAGACCCAGGCCCCGCAAGAAGCCAGAACACGACTCCCCACTGGCTCCATGAAACTAGTACTGCGGCCCCACTTTTGAATGGAAGTCTAATAGCTAGCTTTCTAACTCGAAGAAACAACACTGTAGAGAAACCGTGCTTTAGCTACCGTCGACCTCTCTGTGGGCGAAGCAGTTTAGGGTGTACTGTGGCTGAGAGCCTGGGGACGGTTTCAATATCGTAATATCGGGGGAGAGACAGGCCGGTACAGAAGGCAGCTCTCAACCCACATCATGGTTATGGGGCTAGGACCGTTGCCCAGGGTGTGTGTGCAGGCTTAAACGAAGCCACCTAACTCGAAGGAAAAACTCGGTTGAGAGCCTGTGCTGCAGGTAAAACAGCTGCTCCTGAGGGTGGCAGCATTTTGTTGTGTGCGTGCGTGAGAGCACTGCAAGGGAGTCCAGACCCATTTTCCGTGTGGGACTCAGGCCCCGGCAGAAGACAGAACACGACTCCCCACTTGTTTCATGAAGCTAGCACTGCGGCCCCACTTTTGCATGGAAGTCTAAGAGCAAGCGTTCTCTTTTACTATTATTATGAAATGTTTTTATTGTTATGTTAATCCCCATACATTACATCATTAGTTTTAGATATAGTGTTCCATGATTCCTTGTTTGTGCATAACACCCAGTGCTCCATGCAGATCGTGCCCTGCTCGATACCCATCACCAGGCTAACCCATCCTCCCACCCCCCTCCCCTCTAGAACCCTCAGTTTGTTTTTCAGAGTCCATCGTCTCTCATGGTTCTTCTCCCCCTCCGATTTTCCCCCCTTCATTCTTCCCCTCCTGCTACATTCTTCTTCTTCTTTTTTTCTTTCTTAACATATATGGCATTATTGGTTTCAGAGGTACAGATCTGAGATTCAACAGTCTTGCACAATTCACAGCGCTTACCAGAACACATACCCTCCCCAGTGTCCAACACCCAGTGACCCCATCCCTCCCACCCCAGCCCCCACTCCAGCAACCCTCAGTTTGTTTCCTGAGATTAAGAATTCCTCATATCAGTGAGGTCATATGATACATGTCTTTCTCTGTTTGACTTATTTCGCTCAGCATGATACCCTCCAGTTCCATCCACGTCGTTGCAGATGGCAAGATCTCATTCCTTTTGATGGCTGCATAATATTCCATTGTATATATATATATATACCCCCTCTTCTTTATCCATTCATCTGTTGGTGGACATCTTGGCTCTTTCCACAGTTTGGCTATTGTGGACATTAATAGCAAGCGTTCTAACTCGGAGAAACAACACTGAAGAGAAACCGTGCTTTAGCTACCGACGACCTCTGTGTGGGAGGAAGCAGTTTAGGGTGTACGGTGGGTGAGAGCCTGGGGACGGGTTCCGTTTCCTAAAATCGAGGGAGAGACAGGCCGCAGAGAAGGCAGCTCTCAACTCACACCATGGTTATGGGGCTAGTACCGTTGCCCCGGGTGTGTGTGCAGGCTTCATGAAAACCGCCTAACTCGAAGGAAAAACTCGCTGGAGAATCCATGCTTCAGCTAAAAGAGCCGCTCTGGAAGGTGGAAGCATTATGTTGTGTGCGTGCATGAGAGCCCTGCAAGGGAGTCCAAAGCTTTTTGTGAGTGAGCCTCAGGCCCCAGCAGAAGGCAGAACACGACTCCCCATGTGTTTCCTCACGCTAGCACGGCAGCCCCACTTTTGCATGGAAGTCTAACAGCTAGTGTTCTCACTCGAAGAAACAACACTGTAGAGAAACCCTGCTTTAGCTACCGTCGACCTCTAGATGGAGGAAGTATTACACGGAGTACCGTGGCTGAGAGCCTGGGGAACGGGTTCCATACGTGAAACCAAGGGAGAAATAGGTCCGGGCAGAAGGCACCTCTGGACTCAGCTCTTGCTACCTGAAGCTAACACTACTGCTCCATGTGTGCTTGGAATGCTATGTGCTCGACACTGACTGGGAAGAAACAAGCCTGTAAAGAATCCCAGCTGCAGCTCATTCGCCTACCAGGCTACTAACACCAAGAATCAATGCTGTGGCGTTACTGCGCCTTAGCTAACATTGCCGTTCCTGAAGCCGCAGGAGTTGGATAGTGCTCGTGTATGAGAGACCGGGGAAAGGGTCCCAGACGTGAAATGGAGTGAGAAACAGGCCGGTGCAGAAGGCAGCTCTCAACTCACCTCTTGTTTATGAGGCTAGTACCCTTGCCCCGGGTGTGCCTGCAGGCCATAAGCCAACCACCTCACTCAAAGGAACAACTCTGTAGGGAATTCCTGCTTCGGCTAAAAGAGCCATGCCTCAGGGTGGACGCATTGTGTGGTGTGCATGCGTGAGTGCACAGCAAGTGAGTCCAAAACCATTTTCCTTGTGAGACCCAGGCCCCGCAAGAAGCCAGAACACGACTCCCCACTGGCTCCATGAAACTAGTACTGCGGCCCCGCTTTTGAATGGAAGTCTAATAGCTAGCTTTCTAACTCGAAGAAACAACACTGTAGAGAAACCGTGCTTTAGCTACCGTCGACCTCTCTGTGGGCGAAGCAGTTTAGGGTGTACTGTGGCTGAGAGCCTGGGGACGGTTTCAATATCGTAATATCGGGGGAGAGACAGGCCGGTACAGAAGGCAGCTCTCAACCCACATCATGGTTATGGGGCTAGGACCGTTGCCCAGGCTGTGTGTGCAGGCTTAAACACAGCCACCTAACTCGAAGGAAAAACTCGGTTGAGAGCCTGTGCTGCAGGTAAAACAGCTGCTCCTGAGGGTGGCAGCATTTTGTTGTGTGCGTGCGTGAGAGCACTGCAAGGGAGTCCAGACCCATTTTCCGTGTGGGACTCAGGCCCCGGCAGAAGACAGAACACGACTCCCCACTTGTTTCATGAAGCTAGCACTGCGGCCCCACTTTTGCATGGAAGTCTAATAGCAAGCGTTCTTTTTTATTATTATTATGAAATGTTTTTATTGTTATGTTAATCCCCATACATTACATCATTAGTTTTAGATATAGTGTTCCATGATTCCTTGTTTGTGCATAACACCCAGTGCTCCATGCAGATCGTGCCCTGCTCAATACCCATCACCAGGCTAACCCATCCTCCCACCCCTGTCCCCTCTAGAACCCTCAGTTTGTTTTTCAGAGTCCATCGTCTCTCATGGTTCTTCTCCCCCTCCGATTTTCCCCCCTTCATTCTTCCCCTCCTGCTACATTCTTCTTCTTCTTTTGTTCTTTCTTAACATATATTGCATTATTTGTTTCAGAGGTACAGATCTGAGATTCAACAGTCTTGCACAATTCACAGCGCTTACCAGAACACATACCCTCCCCGGTGTCCAACACCCAGTGACCCCATCCCTCCCACCCCAGCCCCCACTCAAGCAACCCTCAGTTTGTTTCCTGAGATTAAGAATTCCTCATATCAGTGAGGTCATATGATACATGTCTTTCTCTGTTTGACTTATTTCGCTCAGCATGATACCCTCCAGTTCCATTCACGTCGTTGCAGATGGCAAGATCTCATTCCTTTTGATGGCTGCATAATATTCCATTGTATATATATATATATATATACCCCCTCTTCTTTATCCATTCATCTGTTGGTGGACATCTTGGCTCTTTCCACAGTTTGGCTATTGTGGACATTAATAGCAAGGGTTCTAACTCGGAGAAACAACACTGAAGAGAAACCGTGCTTTAGCTACCGACGACCTCTGTGTGGGAGGAAGCAGTTTAGGGTGTACGGTGGGTGAGAGCCTGGGGACGGGTTCCGTTTCCTAAAATCGAGGGAGAGACAGGCCGGAGAGAAGGCAGCTCTCAACTCACACCATGGCTATGGGGCTGGTACCGTTGCCCCGGGTGTGTGTGCAGGCTTCACGAAAACCGCCTAACTCGAAGGAAAAACTCGCTGGAGAATCCATGCTTCAGCTAAAAGAGCCGCTCTTGAAGGTGGAAGCATTATGTTGTGTGCGTGCATGAGAGCCCTGCAAGGGAGTCCAAAGCTTTTTGTGAGTGAGCCTCAGGCCCCAGCAGAAGGCAGAACACGACTCCCCATGTGTTTCCTCACGCTAGCACGGCAGCCCCACTTTTGCATGGAAGTCTAACAGCTAGTGTTCTCACTCGAAGAAACAACACTGTAGAGAAACCCTGCTTTAGCTACCGTCGACCTCTAGATGGAGGAAGTATTACACGGACTACCGTGGCTGAGAGCCTGGGGAACGGGTTCCATACGTGAAACCAAGGGAGAAATAGGTCCGGGCAGAAGGCACCTCTGGACTCAGCTCTTGCTACCTGAAGCTAACACTACTGCTCCATGTGTGCTTGGAATGCTATGTGCTCGACACTGACTGGGAAGAAACAAGCCTGTAAAGAATCCCAGCTGCAGCTCATTCGCCTACCAGGCTACTAACACCAAGAATCAATACTGTGGCGTTACTGCGCTTTAGCTAACATTGCCGTTCCTGAAGCCGTAGGAGTTGGATAGTGCTCGTGTATGAGAGACCGGGGAAAGGGTCCCAGACGTGAAAGGGAGTGAGAAACAGGCCGGTGCGGAAGGCAGCTCTCAACTCACCTCTTGTTTATGAGGCTAGTACCCTTGCCCCGGGTGTGCCTGCAGGCCATAAGCCAACCACCTAACTCAAAGGAACAACTCTGTAGGGAATTCCTGCTTCGGCTAAAAGAGCCATGCCTCAGGGTGGACGCATTGTGTGGTGTGCATGCGTGAGTGCACAGCAAGTGAGTCCAAAACCATTTTCCTTGTGAGACCCAGGCCCCGCAAGAAGCCAGAACACGACTCCCCACGGGCTCCATGAAACTAGTACTGCGGCCCCACTTTTAAATGGAAGTCTAATAGCTAGCTTTCTAACTCGAAGAAACAACACTGTAGAGAAACCGTGCTATAGCTACCGGCGACCTCTCTGTGGGCGAGGCTGTTTAGGGTAACCTGTGGCTGAGAGCCTGGGGACGGTTTCAATATCGTAATATCGGGGAGAGACAGGCCGGTACAGAAGGCAGCTCTCAACCCACATCATGGTTATGGGGCTAGGACCGTTGCCCAGGGTGTGTGTGCAGGCTTAAACGAAGCCACCTAACTCGAAGGAGAAACTCGGTTGAGAGCCTGTGCTGCAGGTAAAATAGCTGCTCCTGAGGGTGGCAGCATTTTGTTGTGTGCGTGCGTGAGAGCACTGCAAGGGAGTCCAGACCCATTTTCCGTGTGGGACTCAGGCCCCGGCAGAAGACAGAACACGACTCCCCACTTGTTTCATGAAGCTAGCACTGCGGCCCCACTTTTGCATGGAAGTCTAATAGCAAGCGTTCTTTTTTATTATTATTATGAAATGTTTTTATTGTTATGTTAATCCCCATACATTACATCATTAGTTTTAGATATAGTGTTCCATGATTCCTTGTTTGTGCATAACACCCAGTGCTCCATGCAGATCGTGCCCTGCTCAATACCCATCACCAGGCTAACCCATCCTCCCACCGCCCTCCCCTCTAGAACCCTCAGTTTGTTTTTCAGAGTCCATCGTCTCTCATGGTTCTTCTCCCCCTCCGATTTTCCCCCCTTCATTCTTCCCCTCCTGCTACATTCTTCTTCTTCTTTTTTTCTTTCTTAACATATATTGCATTATTGGTTTCAGAGGTACAGATCTGAGATTCAACAGTCTTGCACAATTCACAGCGCTTACCAGAACACATACCCTCCCCAGTGTCCAACACCCAGTGACCCCATCCCTCCCACCCCAGCCCCCACTCCAGCAACCCTCAGTTTGTTTCCTGAGATTAAGAATTCCTCATATCAGTGAGGTCATATGATACATGTCTTTCTCTGTTTGACTTATTTCGCTCAGCATGATACCCTCCAGTTCCATCCACGTCGTTGCAGATGGCAAGATCACATTCCTTTCGATGGCTGCATAATATTCCGTTGTGTATATATATATATATATATATATATATATATATACCCCCTCTTCTTTATCCATTCATCTGTTGGTGGACATCTTGGCTCTTTCCACAGTTTGGCTATCGTGGACATTAATAGCAAGCGTTCTAACTCGGAGAAACAACACTGAAGAGAAACCGTGCTTTAGCTACCGACGACCTCTGTGTGGGAGGAAGCAGTTTAGGGTGTACGGTGGGTGAGAGCCTGGGGACGGGTTCCGTTTCCTAAAATCGAGGGAGAGACAGGCCGCAGAGAAGGCAGCTCTCAACTCACACCATGGTTATGGGGCTAGTACCGTTGCCCCGGGTGTGTGTGCAGGCTTCACGAAAACCGCCTAACTCGAAGGAAAAACTCGCTGGAGAATCCATGCTTCAGCTAAAAGAGCCGCTCTGGAAGGTGGAAGCATTATGTTGTGTGCGTGCATGAGAGCCCTGCAAGGGAGTCCAAAGCTTTTTGTGAGTGAGCCTCAGGCCCCAGCAGAAGGCAGAACACGACTCCCCATGTGTTTCCTCACGCTAGCACGGCAGCCCCACTTTTGCATGGAAGTCTAACAGCTAGTGTTCTCACTCGAAGAAACAACACTGTAGAGAAACCCTGCTTTAGCCACCATCGACCTCTAGATGGAGGAAGTATTACACGGAGTACCGTGGCTGAGAGCCTGGGGAACGGGTTCCATACGTGAAACCAAGGGAGAAATAGGTCCAGGCAGAAGGCACCTCTGGACTCAGCTCTTGCTACCTGAAGCTAACACTACTGCTCCATGTGTGCTTGGAATGCTATGTGCTCGACACTGACTGGGAAGAAACAAGCCTGTAAAGAATCCCAGCTGCAGCTCATTCGCCTACCAGGCTACTAACACCAAGAATCAATGCTGTGGCGTTACTGCGCCTTAGCTAACATTGCCGTTCCTGAAGCCGCAGGAGTTGGATAGTGCTCGTGTATGAGAGACCGGGGAAAGGGTCCCAGACGTGAAATGGAGTGAGAAACAGGCCGGTGCGGAAGGCAGCTCTCAACTCACCTCTTGTTTATGAGGCTAGTACCCTTGCCCCGGGTGTGCCTGCAGGCCATAAGCCAACCACCTAACTCAAAGGAACATCTCTGTAGGGAATTCCTGCTTTGGCTAAAAGAGCCATGCCTCAGGGTGGACGCATTGTGTGGTGTGCATGCGTGAGTGCACAGCAAGTGAGTCCAAAACCATTTTCCTTGTGAGACCCAGGCCCCGCAAGAAGCCAGAACACGACTCCCCACTGGCTCCATGAAACTAGTACTGCGGCCCCACTTTTGAATGGAAGTCTAATAGCTAGCTTTCTAACTCGAAGAAACAACACTGTAGAGAAACCGTGCTTTAGCTACCGTCGACCTCTCTGTGGGCGAAGCAGTTTAGGGTGTACTGTGGCTGAGAGCCTGGGGACGGTTTCAATATCGTAATATCGGGGGAGAGACAGGCCGGTACAGAAGGCAGCTCTCAACCCACATCATGGTTATGGGGCTAGGACCGTTGCCCAGGGTGTGTGTGCAGGCTTAAACGAAGCCACCTAACTCGAAGGAAAAACTCGGTTGAGAGCCTGTGCTGCAGGTAAAACAGCTGCTCCTGAGGGTGGCAGCATTTTGTTGTGTGCGTGCGTGAGAGCACTGCAAGGGAGTCCAGACCCATTTTCCGTGTGGGACTCAGGCCCCGGCAGAAGACAGAACACGACTCCCCACTTGTTTCATGAAGCTAGCACTGCGGCCCCACTTTTGCATGGAAGTCTAAGAGCAAGCGTTCTCTTTTACTATTATTATGAAATGTTTTTATTGTTATGTTAATCCCCATACATTACATCATTAGTTTTAGATATAGTGTTCCATGATTCCTTGTTTGTGCATAACACCCAGTGCTCCATGCAGATCGTGCCCTGCTCGATACCCATCACCAGGCTAACCCATCCTCCCACCCCCCTCCCCTCTAGAACCCTCAGTTTGTTTTTCAGAGTCCATCGTCTCTCATGGTTCTTCTCCCCCTCCGATTTTCCCCCCTTCATTCTTCCCCTCCTGCTACATTCTTCTTCTTCTTTTTTTCTTTCTTAACATATATGGCATTATTGGTTTCAGAGGTACAGATCTGAGATTCAACAGTCTTGCACAATTCACAGCGCTTACCAGAACACATACCCTCCCCAGTGTCCAACACCCAGTGACCCCATCCCTCCCACCCCAGCCCCCACTCCAGCAACCCTCAGTTTGTTTCCTGAGATTAAGAATTCCTCATATCAGTGAGGTCATATGATACATGTCTTTCTCTGTTTGACTTATTTCGCTCAGCATGATACCCTCCAGTTCCATCCACGTCGTTGCAGATGGCAAGATCTCATTCCTTTTGATGGCTGCATAATATTCCATTGTATATATATATATATACCCCCTCTTCTTTATCCATTCATCTGTTGGTGGACATCTTGGCTCTTTCCACAGTTTGGCTATTGTGGACATTAATAGCAAGCGTTCTAACTCGGAGAAACAACACTGAAGAGAAACCGTGCTTTAGCTACCGACGACCTCTGTGTGGGAGGAAGCAGTTTAGGGTGTACGGTGGGTGAGAGCCTGGGGACGGGTTCCGTTTCCTAAAATCGAGGGAGAGACAGGCCGCAGAGAAGGCAGCTCTCAACTCACACCATGGTTATGGGGCTAGTACCGTTGCCCCGGGTGTGTGTGCAGGCTTCATGAAAACCGCCTAACTCGAAGGAAAAACTCGCTGGAGAATCCATGCTTCAGCTAAAAGAGCCGCTCTGGAAGGTGGAAGCATTATGTTGTGTGCGTGCATGAGAGCCCTGCAAGGGAGTCCAAAGCTTTTTGTGAGTGAGCCTCAGGCCCCAGCAGAAGGCAGAACACGACTCCCCATGTGTTTCCTCACGCTAGCACGGCAGCCCCACTTTTGCATGGAAGTCTAACAGCTAGTGTTCTCACTCAAAGAAACAACACTGTAGAGAAACCCTGCTTTAGCTACCGTCGACCTCTAGATGGAGGAAGTATTACACGGAGTACCGTGGCTGAGAGCCTGGGGAACGGGTTCCATACGTGAAACCAAGGGAGAAATAGGTCCGGGCAGAAGGCACCTCTGGACTCAGCTCTTGCTACCTGAAGCTAACACTACTGCTCCATGTGTGCTTGGAATGCTATGTGCTCGACACTGACTGGGAAGAAACAAGCCTGTAAAGAATCCCAGCTGCAGCTCATTCGCCTACCAGGCTACTAACACCAAGAATCAATGCTGTGGCGTTACTGCGCCTTAGCTAACATTGCCGTTCCTGAAGCCGCAGGAGTTGGATAGTGCTCGTGTATGAGAGACCGGGGAAAGGGTCCCAGACGTGAAATGGAGTGAGAAACAGGCCGGTGCAGAAGGCAGCTCTCAACTCACCTCTTGTTTATGAGGCTAGTACCCTTGCCCCGGGTGTGCCTGCAGGCCATAAGCCAACCACCTCACTCAAAGGAAAAACTCTGTAGGGAATTCCTGCTTCGGCTAAAAGAGCCATGCCTCAGGGTGGACGCATTGTGTGGTGTGCATGCGTGAGTGCACAGCAAGTGAGTCCAAAACCATTTTCCTTGTGAGACCCAGGCCCCGCAAGAAGCCAGAACACGACTCCCCACTGGCTCCATGAAACTAGTACTGCGGCCCCGCTTTTGAATGGAAGTCTAATAGCTAGCTTTCTAACTCGAAGAAACAACACTGTAGAGAAACCGTGCTTTAGCTACCGTCGACCTCTCTGTGGGCGAAGCAGTTTAGGGTGTACTGTGGCTGAGAGCCTGGGGACGGTTTCAATATCGTAATATCGGGGGAGAGACAGGCCGGTACAGAAGGCAGCTCTCAACCCACATCATGGTTATGGGGCTAGGACCGTTGCCCAGGCTGTGTGTGCAGGCTTAAACACAGCCACCTAACTCGAAGGAAAAACTCGGTTGAGAGCCTGTGCTGCAGGTAAAACAGCTGCTCCTGAGGGTGGCAGCATTTTGTTGTGTGCGTGCGTGAGAGCACTGCAAGGGAGTCCAGACCCATTTTCCGTGTGGGACTCAGGCCCCGGCAGAAGACAGAACACGACTCCCCACTTGTTTCATGAAGCTAGCACTGCGGCCCCACTTTTGCATGGAAGTCTAATAGCAAGCGTTCTTTTTTATTATTATTATGAAATGTTTTTATTGTTATGTTAATCCCCATACATTACATCATTAGTTTTAGATATAGTGTTCCATGATTCCTTGTTTGTGCATAACACCCAGTGCTCCATGCAGATCGTGCCCTGCTCAATACCCATCACCAGGCTAACCCATCCTCCCACCCCTGTCCCCTCTAGAACCCTCAGTTTGTTTTTCAGAGTCCATCGTCTCTCATGGTTCTTCTCCCCCTCCGATTTTCCCCCCTTCATTCTTCCCCTCCTGCTACATTCTTCTTCTTCTTTTGTTCTTTCTTAACATATATTGCATTATTTGTTTCAGAGGTACAGATCTGAGATTCAACAGTCTTGCACAATTCACAGCGCTTACCAGAACACATACCCTCCCCGGTGTCCAACACCCAGTGACCCCATCCCTCCCACCCCAGCCCCCACTCCAGCAACCCTCAGTTTGTTTCCTGAGATTAAGAATTCCTCATATCAGTGAGGTCATATGATACATGTCTTTCTCTGTTTGACTTATTTCGCTCAGCATGATACCCTCCAGTTCCATTCACGTCGTTGCAGATGGCAAGATCTCATTCCTTTTGATGGCTGCATAATATTCCATTGTATATATATATATATATACCCCCTCTTCTTTATCCATTCATCTGTTGGTGGACATCTTGGCTCTTTCCACAGTTTGGCTATTGTGGACATTAATAGCAAGCGTTCTAACTCGGAGAAACAACACTGAAGAGAAACCGTGCTTTAGCTACCGACGACCTCTGTGTGGGAGGAAGCAGTTTAGGGTGTACGGTGGGTGAGAGCCTGGGGACGGGTTCCGTTTCCTAAAATCGAGGGAGAGACAGGCCGGAGAGAAGGCAGCTCTCAACTCACACCATGGCTATGGGGCTGGTACCGTTGCCCCGGGTGTGTGTGCAGGCTTCACGAAAACCGCCTAACTCGAAGGAAAAACTCGCTGGAGAATCCATGCTTCAGCTAAAAGAGCCGCTCTTGAAGGTGGAAGCATTATGTTGTGTGCGTGCATGAGAGCCCTGCAAGGGAGTCCAAAGCTTTTTGTGAGTGAGCCTCAGGCCCCAGCAGAAGGCAGAACACGACTCCCCATGTGTTTCCTCACGCTAGCACGGCAGCCCCACTTTTGCATGGAAGTCTAACAGCTAGTGTTCTCACTCGAAGAAACAACACTGTAGAGAAACCCTGCTTTAGCTACCGTCGACCTCTAGATGGAGGAAGTATTACACGGACTACCGTGGCTGAGAGCCTGGGGAACGGGTTCCATACGTGAAACCAAGGGAGAAATAGGTCCGGGCAGAAGGCACCTCTGGACTCAGCTCTTGCTACCTGAAGCTAACACTACTGCTCCATGTGTGCTTGGAATGCTATGTGCTCCACACTGACTGGGAAGAAACAAGCCTGTCAAGAATCCCAGCTGCAGCTCATTCGCCTACCAGGCTCCTAACACCAAGAATCAATGCTGTGGCGTTACTGCGCCTGAGCTAACATTGCCGTTCCTGAAGCCGCAGGAGTTGTATAGTGCTCGTGTATGAGAGACCGGGGAAAGGGTCCCAGACGTGAAATGGAGTGAGAAACAGGCCGGTGCGGAAGGCAGCTCTCAACTCACCTCTTGTTTATGAGGCTAGTACCCTTGCCCCGGGTGTGCCTGCAGGCCATATGCCAACCACCTAACTCAAAGGAACAACTCTTTAGGGAATTCCTGCTTCGGCTAAAAGAGCCATGCCTCAGGGTGGACGCATTGTGTGGTGTGCATGCGTGAGTGCACAGCAAGTGAGTCCAAAACCATTTTCCTTGTGAGACCCAGGCCCCGCAAGAAGCCAGAACACGACTCCCCACTGGCTCCATGAAACTAGTACTGCGGCCCCACTTTTGAATGGAAGTCTAATAGCTAGCTTTCTAACTCGAAGAAACAACACTGTAGAGAAACCGTGCTTTAGCTACCGTCGACCTCTCTGTGGGCGAAGCAGTTTAGGGTGTACTGTGGCTGAGAGCCAGGGGACGGTTTCAATATCGTAATATCGGGGGAGAGACAGGCCGGTACAGAAGGCAGCTCTCAACCCACATCATGGTTATGGGGCTAGTACCGTTGCCCAGGGTGTGTGTGCAGGCCTAAACACAGCCACCTAACTCGAAGGAAAAACTCAGTTGAGAGCCTGTGCTGCAGGTAAAACAGCTGCTCCTGAGGGTGGCAGCATTTTGTTGTGTGCGTGCGTGAGAGCACTGCAAGGGAGTCCAGACCCATTTTCCGTGTGGGACTCAGGCCCCGGCAGAAGACAGAACACGACTCCCCACTTGTTTCATGAAGCTAGCACTGCGGCCCCACTTTTGCATGGAAGTCTAATAGCAAGCGTTCTCTTTTATTATTATTATGAAATGTTTTTATTGTTATGTTAATCCCCATACATTACATCATTAGTTTTAGATAGAGTGTTCCATGATTCCTTGTTTGTGCATAACACCCAGTGCTCCATGCAGATCGTGCCCTGCTCAATACCCATCACCAGGCTAACCCATCCTCCCACCCCCCTCCCCTCTAGAACCCTCAGTTTGTTTTTCAGAGTCCATCGTCTCTCATGGTTCTTCTCCCCCTCCGATTTTCCCCCCTTCCTTCTTCCCCTCCTGCTACATTCTTCTTCTTCTTTTGTTCTTTCTTAACATATATTGCATTATTTGTTTCAGAGGTACAGATCTGAGATTCAACAGTCTTGCACAATTCACAGCGCTTACCAGAACACATACCCTCCTCGGTGTCCAACACCCAGTGACCCCATCCCTCCCACCCCAGTCCCCAATCCAGCAACCCTCAGTTTGTTTCCTGAGATTAAGAATTCCTCATATCAGTGAGATCATATGATACATGTCTTTCTCTGTTTGACTTATTTCGCTCAGGATGATACCCTCCAGTTCCATCCACGTCGTTGCAGATGGCAAGATCTCCTTCCTTTTGATGGCTGCATAATATTCCACTGTATATATATATACGCTTTCTTCTTTATCCATTCATCTGTTGGTGGACATCTTGGCTCTTTCCACAGTTTGGCTATTGTGGACATTAATAGCAAGCGTTCTAACTCGGAGAAACAACACTGAAGAGAAACCGTGCTTTAGCTACCGACGACCTCTGTGTGGGAGGAAGCAGTTTAGGGTGTACGGTGGGTGAGAGCCTGGGGACGGGTTCCGTTTCCTAAAATCGAGGGAGAGACAGGCCGGAGAGAAGGCAGCTCTCAACTCACACCATGGTTATGGGGCTGGTACGGTTGCCCCGGGTGTGTGTGCAGGCTTCACGAAAACCGCCTAACTCGAAGGAAAAACTCGCTGGAGAATCCATGCTTCAGCTAAAAGAGCCGCTCTTGAAGGTGGAAGCATTATGTTGTGTGCGTGCATGAGAGCCCTGCAAGGGAGTCCAAAGCTTTTTGTGAGTGAGCCTCAGGCCCCAGCAGAAGGCAGAACACGACTCCCCATGTGTTTCCTCACGCTAGCACGGCAGCCCCACTTTTGCATGGAAGTCTAACAGCTAGTGTTCTCACTCGAAGAAACAACACTGTAGAGAAACCCTGCTTTAGCTACCGTCGACCTCTAGATGGAGGAAGTATTACACGGAGTACCGTGGCTGAGAGCCTGGGGGACGGGTTCCATACGTGAAACCAAGGGAGAAATAGGTCCGGGCAGAAGGCACCTCTGGACTCAGCTCTTGCTACCTGAAGCTAACACTACTGCTCCATGTGTGCTTGGAATGCTATGTGCTCCACACTGACTGGGAAGAAACAAGCCTGTCAAGAATCCCAGCTGCAGCTCATTCGCCTACCAGGCTACTAACACCAAGAATCAATGCTGTGGCGTTACTGCGCCATAGCTAACATTGCCGTTCCTGAAGCCGCAGGAGTTGTATAGTGCTCGTGTATGAGAGACCGGGGAAAGGGTCCCAGACGTGAAATGGAGTGAGAAACAGGCCGGTGCGGAAGGCAGCTCTCAACTCACCTCTTGTTTATGAGGCTAGTACCCTTGCCCCGGGTGTGCCTGCAGGCCATAAGCCAACCACCTAACTCAAAGGCACAACTCTGTAGGGAATTCCTGCTTCGGCTAAGAGAGCCATGCCTCAGGGGGGACGCATTGTGTGGTGTGCATGCGTGAGTGCACAGCAAGTGAGTCCAAAACCATTTTCCTTGTGAGACCCAGGCCCCGCAAGATGCCAGAACACGACTCCCCACTGGCTCCATGAAACTAGTACTGCGGCCCCACTTTTGAATGGAAGTCTAATAGCTAGCTTTCTAACTCGAAGAAACAACACTGTAGAGAAACCGTGCTTTAGCTACCGTCGACCTCTCTGTGGGCGAAGCAGTTTAGGGTGTACTGTGGCTGAGAGCCTGGGGACGGTTTCAATATCGTAATATCGGGGGAGAGACAGGCCGGTACAGAAGGCAGCTCTCAACCCACATCATGGTTATGGGGCTAGTACCGTTGCCCAGGGTGTGTGTGCAGGCTTAAACGAAGCCACCTAACTCGAAGGAAAAACTCGGTTGAGAGCCTGTGCTGCAGGTAAAACAGCTGCTCCTGAGGGTGGCAGCATTTTGTTGTGTGCGTGCGTGAGAGCACTGCAAGGGAGTCCAGACCCATTTTCCGTGTGGGACTCAGGCCCCGGCAGAAGACAGAACACGACTCCCCACTTGTTTCATGAAGCTAGCACTGCGGCCCCACTTTTGCATGGAAGTCTAATAGCAAGCGTTCTTTTTTTTTATTATTATGAAATGTTTTTACTGTTATGTTAATCCCCATACATTACATCATTAGTTTTAGATATAGTGTTCCATGATTCCTTGTTTGTGCATAACACCCAGTGCTCCATGCAGATCGTGCCCTGCTCAATACCCATCACCAGGCTAACCCATCCTCCCAACCCCCTCCCCTCTAGAACCCTCAGTTTGTTTCTCAGAGTCCATCGTCTCTCATGGTTCTTCTCCCCCTCCGATTTTCCCCCCTTCATTCTTCCCCTCCTGCTACATTCTTCTTCTTCTTTTCTTCTTTCTTAACATATATTGCATTATTTGTTTCAGAGGTACAGATCTGAGATTCAACAGTCTTGCACAATTCACAGCGCTTACCAGAACACATACCCTCCCCAGTGTCCAACACCCAGTGACCCCATCCCTCCCACCCCAGCCCCCACTCCAGCCCAGCAACCCTCAGTTTGTTTCGTGAGATTAAGAATTCCTCATATCAGTGAGATCATATGATACATGTCTTTCTCTGTTTGACTTATTTCGCTCAGCATGATACCCTCCAGTTCCATCCACGTCGTTGCAGATGGCAAGATCTCATTCCTTTTGATGGCTGCATAATATTCCATTGTGTATATATATATACCCCCTCTTCTTTATCCATTCATCTGTTGGTGGACATCTTGGCTCTTTCCACAGTTTGGCTATTGTGGACATTAATGGCAAGCGTTCTAACTCGGAGAAACAACACTGAAGAGAAACCGTGCTTTAGCTACCGACGACCTCTGTGTGGGAGGAAGCAGTTTAGGGTGTACGGTGGGTGAGAGCCTGGGGACGGGTTCCGTTTCCTAAAATCGAGGGAGAGACAGGCCGGAGAGAAGGCAGCTCTCAACTCACACCATGGTTATGGGGCTAGTACCGTTGCCCCGGGTGTGTGTGCAGGCTTCATGAAAACCGCCTAACTCGAAGGAAAAACTCGCTGGAGAATCCATGCTTCAGCTAAAAGAGCCGCTCTTGAAGGTGGAAGCATTATGTTGTGTGCGTGCATGAGAGCCCTGCAAGGGAGTCCAAAGCTTTTTGTGAGTGAGCCTCAGGCCCCAGCAGAAGGCAGAACACGACTCCCCATGTGTTTCCTCACGCTAGCACGGCAGCCCCACTTTTGCATGGAAGTCTAACAGCTAGTGTTCTCACTCGAAGAAACAACACTGTAGAGAAACCCTGCTTTAGCTACCGTCGACCTCTAGATGGAGGAAGTATTACACGGAGTACCGTGGCTGAGAGCCTGGGGGACGGGTTCCATACGTGAAACCAAGGGAGAAATAGGTCCGGGCAGAAGGCACCTCTGGACTCAGCTCTTGCTACCTGAAGCTAACACTACTGCTCCATGTGTGCTTGGAATGCTATGTGCTCGACACTGACTGGGAAGAAACAAGCCTGTCAAGAATCCCACCTGCAGCTCATTCGCCTACCAGGCTCCTAAAACCAAGAATCAATGCTGTGGCGTTACTGCGCCTTAGCTAACATTGCCGTTCCTGAAGCCGCAGGAGTTGTATAGTGCTCGTGTATGAGAGACCGGGGAAAGGATCCCAGACGTGAAATGGAGTGAGAAACAGGCCGGTGCGGAAGGCAGCTCTCAACTCACCTCTTGTTTATGAGGCTAGTACCCTTGCCCCGGGTGTGCCTGCAGGCCATAAGCCAACCACCTAACTCAAAGGAACAACTCTGTAGGGAATTCCTGCTTCGGCTAAAAGAGCCATGCCTCAGGGTGGACGCATTGTGTGGTGTGCATGCGTGAGTGCACAGCAAGTGAGTCCAAAACCATTTTCCTTGTGAGACCCAGGCCCCGCAAGAAGCCAGAACACGACTCCCCACTGGCTCCATGAAACTAGTACTGCGGCCCCACTTTTGAATGGAAGTCTAATAGCTAGCTTTCTAACTCGAAGAAACAACACTGTAGAGAAACCGTGCTTTAGCTACCGTCGACCTCTCTGTGGGCGAAGCAGTTTAGGGTGTACTGTGGCTGAGAGCCTGGGGACGGTTTCAATATCGTAATATCGGGGGAGAGACAGGCCGGTACAGAAGGCAGCTCTCAACCCACATCATGGTTATGGGGCTAGTACCGTTGCCCAGGGTGTGTGTGCAGGCTTAAACGAAGCCACCTAGGTCGAAGGAAAAACTCGGTTGAGAGCCTGTGCTGCAGGTAAAACAGCTGCTCCTGAGGGTGGCAGCATTTTGTTGTGTGCGTGCATGAGAGCACTGCAAGGGAGTCCAGACCCATTTTCCGTGTGGGACTCAGGCCCCGGCAGAAGACAGAACACGACTCCCCACTTGTTTCATGAAGCTAGCACTGCGGCCAGACTTTTGCATGGAAGTCCAATAGCAAGCGTTCTTTTCTATTATTATTATGAAATCTTTTTATTGTTATGTTAATCCCCATACATTACATCAGTAGTTTTAGATATAGCGTTCCATGATTCCTTGTTTGTGCATAACACCCAGGGCTCCATGCAGATCGTGCCCTGCTCAATACCCATCACCAGGCTAACCCATCCTCCCACCCCCCTCCCCTCTAGAACCCTCAGTTTGTTTTTCAGAGTCCATCGTCTCTCATGGTTCTTCTCCCCCTCCGATTTTCCCCCCTTCATTCTTCCCATCCTGCTACATACTTCTTCTTCTTTTTTTCTTTCTTAACATATATTGCATTATTTGTTTCAGAGGTACAGATCTGAGATTCAACAGTCTTGCACAATTCACAGCGCTTACCAGAACACATACCCTCCCCAGTGTCCAACACCCAGTGACCCCATCCCTCCCACCCCAGCCCCCACTCCAGCAACCCTCAGTTTGTTTCCTGAGATTAAGAATTCCTCATATCAGTGAGGTCATATGATACATGTCTTTCTCTGTTTGACTTATTTCGCTCAGCATGATACACTCCAGTTCCATCCACGTCGTTGCAGATGGCAAGATCTCATTCCTTTTGATGGCTGCATAATATTCCATTGTATATATATATATATATATATATATACCCCCTCTTCTTTATCCATTCATCTGTTGGTGGACATCTTGGCTCTTTCCACAGTTTGGCTATCGTGGACATTAATAGCAAGCGTTCTAACTCGGAGAAACAACACTGAAGAGAAACCGTGCTTTAGCTACCGACGACCTCTGTGTGGGAGGAAGCAGTTTAGGGTGTACGGTGGGTGAGAGCCTGGGGACGGGTTCCGTTTCCTAAAATCGAGGGAGAGACAGGCCGGAGAGAAGGCAGCTCTCAACTCACACCATGGCTATGGGGCTAGTACCGTTGCCCTGGTGTGTGTGCAGGCTTCACGAAAACCGCCTAACTCGAAGGAAAAACTCGCTGGAGAATCCATGCTTCAGCTAAAAGAGCCGCTCTTGAAGGTGGAAGCATTATGTTGTGTGCGTGCATGAGAGCCCTGCAAGGGAGTCCAAAGCTTTTTGTGAGTGAGCCTCAGGCCCCAGCAGAAGGCAGAACACGACTCCCCATGTGTTTCATCACGCTAGCACGGCAGCCCCACTTTTGCATGGAAGTCTAACAGCTAGTGTTCTCACTCGAAGAAACAACACGGTAGAGAAACCCTGCTTTAGCTACCGTCGACCTCTAGATGGAGGATGTATTACACGGACTACCGTGGCTGAGAGCCTGGGGGACGGGTTCCATACGTGAAAGCAAGGGAGAAATAGGTCCGGGCAGAAGGCACCTCTGGACTCAGCTCTTGCTACCTGAAGCTAACACTACTGCTCCATGTGTGCTTGGAATGCTATGTGCTCCACACTGACTGGGAAGAAACAAGCCTGTAAAGAATCCCAGCTGCAGCTCATTCGCCTACCAGGCTCCTAACACCAAGAATCAATGCTGTGGCGTTACTGCGCTTGAGCTAACATTGCCGTTCCTGAAGCCGCAGGAGTTCTTTAGTGCTCGTGTATGAGAGACCGGGGAAAGGGTCCCAGACGTGAAATGGAGTGAGAAACAGGCCGGTGCGGAAGGCAGCTCTCAACTCACCTCTTGTTTATGAGGCTAGTACCCTTGCCCCGGGTGTGCCTGCAGGCCATAAGCCAACCACCTCACTCAAAGGAACAACTCTGTAGGGAATTCCTGCTTCGGCTAAAAGAGCCATGCCTCAGGGTGGACGCATTGTGTGGTGTGCATGCGTGAGTGCACAGCAAGTGAGTCCAAAACCATTTTCCTTGTGAGACCCAGGCCCCGCAAGAAGCCAGAACACGACTCCCCACTGGCTCCATGAAACTAGTACTGCGGCCCCACTTTTGAATGGAAGTCTAATAGCTAGCTTTCTAACTCGAAGAAACAACACTGTAGAGAAACCGTGCTTTAGCTACCATCGACCTCTCTGTGGGCGAAGCAGTTTAGGGTGTACTGTGGCTGAGAGCCTGGGGACGGTTTCAATATCGTAATATCGGGGGAGAGACAGGCCGGTACAGAAGGCAGCTCTCAACCCACATCATGGTTATGGGGCTAGTACCGTTGCCCAGGGTGTGTGTGCAGGCGTAAACGAAGCCACCTAACTCGAAGGAAAAACTCGGTTGAGAGCCTGTGCTGCAGGTAAAACAGCTGCTCCTGAGGGTGGCAGCATTTTGTTGTGTGCGTGCGTGAGAGCACTGCAAGGGAGTCCAGACCCATTTTCCGTGTGGGACTCAGGCCCCGGCAGAAGACAGAACACGACTCCCCACTTGTTTCATGAAGCTAGCACTGCGGCCCCACTTTTGCATGGAAGTCTAATAGCAAGCGTTCTTTAGTATTATTATTATTATATGTTTTTATTGTTATGTTATTCCCCATACATTACATCTTTAGTTTTAGATATAGTGTTCCATGATTCCTTGTTTGTGCATAACACCCAGTGCTCCATGCAGATCGTGCCCTGCTCAATACCCATCACCAGGCTAACCCATCCTCCCACCCCCCTCCCCTCTAGAACCCTCAGTTTGTTTCTCAGAGTCCATCGTCTCTCATGGTTCTTCTCCCCCTCCGATTTTCCCCCCTTCATTCTTCCCCTCCTGCTACATTCTTCTTCTTCTTTTCTTCTTTCTTAACATATATTGCATTATTGGTTTCAGAGGTACAGATCTGAGATTCAACAGTCTTGCACAATTCACAGCGCTTACCAGAACACATACCCTCCCCAGTGTCCAACACCCAGTGACCCCATCCCTCCCACCCCAGCCCCCACTCCAGCAACCCTCAGTTTGTTTCCTGAGATTAAGAATTCCTCATATCAGTGAGGTCATATGATACATGTCTTTCTCTGTTTGACTTATTTCGCTCAGCATGATACCCTCCAGTTCCATCCACGTCTTGCAGATGGCAAGATCTCATTCCTTTTGATGGCTGCATAATATTCCATTGTGTATATATATATATATATATATATATATATATATATATATATCCCCCCTCTTCTTTATCCATTCATCTGTTGGTGGACATCTTGGCTCTTTCCACAGTTTGGCTATTGTGGACATTAATAGCAAGCGTTCTAACTCGGAGAAACAACACTGAAGAGAAACCGTGCTTTAGCTACCGACGACCTCTGTGTGGGAGGAAGCAGTTTAGGGTGTACGGTGGGTGAGAGCCTGGGGACGGGTTCCGTTTCCTAAAATCGAGGGAGAGACAGGCCGGAGAGAAGGCAGCTCTCAACTCACACCATGGTTATGGGGCTAGTACCGTTGCCCCGGGTGTGTGTGCAGGCTTCACGAAAACCGCCTAACTCGAAGGAAAAACTCGCTGGAGAATCCATGCTTCAGCTAAAAGAGCCGCTCTTGAAGGTGGAAGCATTATGTTGTGTGCGTGCATGAGAGCCCTGCAAGGGAGTCCAAAGCTTTTTGTGAGTGAGCCTCAGGCCCCAGCAGAAGGCAGAACACGACTCCCCATGTGTTTCCTCACGCTAGCACGGCAGCCCCACTTTTGCATGGAAGTCTAACAGCTAGTGTTCTCACTCGAAGAAACAACACTGTAGAGAAACCCTGCTTTAGCTACCGTCGACCTCTAGATGGAGGAAGTATTACACGGACTACCGTGGCTGAGAGCCTGGGGAACGGGTTCCATACGTGAAACCAAGGGAGAAATAGGTCCGGGCAGAAGGCACCTCTGGACTCAGCTCTTGCTACCTGAAGCTAACACTACTGCTCCATGTGTGCTTGGAATGCTATGTGCTCGACACTGACTGGGAAGAAACAAGCCTGTAAAGAATCCCAGCTGCAGCTCATTCGCCTACCAGGCTACTAACACCAAGAATCAATACTGTGGCGTTACTGCGCTTTAGCTAACATTGCCGTTCCTGAAGCCGTAGGAGTTGGATAGTGCTCGTGTATGAGAGACCGGGGAAAGGGTCCCAGACGTGAAAGGGAGTGAGAAACAGGCCGGTGCGGAAGGCAGCTCTCAACTCACCTCTTGTTTATGAGGCTAGTACCCTTGCCCCGGGTGTGCCTGCAGGCCATAAGCCAACCACCTAACTCAAAGGAACAACTCTGTAGGGAATTCCTGCTTCGGCTAAAAGAGCCATGCCTCAGGGTGGACGCATTGTGTGGTGTGCATGCGTGAGTGCACAGCAAGTGAGTCCAAAACCATTTTCCTTGTGAGACCCAGGCCCCGCAAGAAGCCAGAACACGACTCCCCACGGGCTCCATGAAACTAGTACTGCGGCCCCACTTTTAAATGGAAGTCTAATAGCTAGCTTTCTAACTCGAAGAAACAACACTGTAGAGAAACCGTGCTTTAGCTACCGGCGACCTCTCTGTGGGCGAGGCTGTTTAGGGTTACCTGTGGCTGAGAGCCTGGGGACGGTTTCAATATCGTAATATCGGGGAGAGACAGGCCGGTACAGAAGGCAGCTCTCAACCCACATCATGGTTATGGGGCTAGGACCGTTGCCCAGGGTGTGTGTGCAGGCTTAAACGAAGCCACCTAACTCGAAGGAAAAACTCGGTTGAGAGCCTGTGCTGCAGGTAAAACAGCTGCTCCTGAGGGTGGCAGCATTTTGTTGTGTGCGTGCGTGAGAGCACTGCAAGGGAGTCCAGACCCATTTTCCGTGTGGGACTCAGGCCCCGGCAGAAGACAGAACACGACTCCCCACTTGTTTCATGAAGCTAGCACTGCGGCCCCACTTTTGCATGGAAGTCTAATAGCAAGCGTTCTTTTTTATTATTATTATGAAATGTTTTTATTGTTATGTTAATCCCCATACATTACATCATTAGTTTTAGATATAGTGTTCCATGATTCCTTGTTTGTGCATAACACCCAGTGCTCCATGCAGATCGTGCCCTGCTCAATACCCATCACCAGGCTAACCCATCCTCCCACCCCTGTCCCCTCTAGAACCCTCAGTTTGTTTTTCAGAGTCCATCGTCTCTCATGGTTCTTCTCCCCCTCCGATTTTCCCCCCTTCATTCTTCCCCTCCTGCTACATTCTTCTTCTTCTTTTGTTCTTTCTTAACATATATTGCATTATTTGTTTCAGAGGTACAGATCTGAGATTCAACAGTCTTGCACAATTCACAGCGCTTACCAGAACACATACCCTCCCCGGTGTCCAACACCCAGTGACCCCATCCCTCCCACCCCAGCCCCCACTCAAGCAACCCTCAGTTTGTTTCCTGAGATTAAGAATTCCTCATATCAGTGAGGTCATATGATACATGTCTTTCTCTGTTTGACTTATTTCGCTCAGCATGATACCCTCCAGTTCCATTCACGTCGTTGCAGATGGCAAGATCTCATTCCTTTTGATGGCTGCATAATATTCCATTGTATATATATATATATATATACCCCCTCTTCTTTATCCATTCATCTGTTGGTGGACATCTTGGCTCTTTCCACAGTTTGGCTATTGTGGACATTAATAGCAAGCGTTCTAACTCGGAGAAACAACACTGAAGAGAAACCGTGCTTTAGCTACCGACGACCTCTGTGTGGGAGGAAGCAGTTTAGGGTGTACGGTGGGTGAGAGCCTGGGGACGGGTTCCGTTTCCTAAAATCGAGGGAGAGACAGGCCGGAGAGAAGGCAGCTCTCAACTCACACCATGGCTATGGGGCTGGTACCGTTGCCCCGGGTGTGTGTGCAGGCTTCACGAAAACCGCCTAACTCGAAGGAAAAACTCGCTGGAGAATCCATGCTTCAGCTAAAAGAGCCGCTCTTGAAGGTGGAAGCATTATGTTGTGTGCGTGCATGAGAGCCCTGCAAGGGAGTCCAAAGCTTTTTGTGAGTGAGCCTCAGGCCCCAGCAGAAGGCAGAACACGACTCCCCATGTGTTTCCTCACGCTAGCACGGCAGCCCCACTTTTGCATGGAAGTCTAACAGCTAGTGTTCTCACTCGAAGAAACAACACTGTAGAGAAACCCTGCTTTAGCTACCGTCGACCTCTAGATGGAGGAAGTATTACACGGACTACCGTGGCTGAGAGCCTGGGGAACGGGTTCCATACGTGAAACCAAGGGAGAAATAGGTCCGGGCAGAAGGCACCTCTGGACTCAGCTCTTGCTACCTGAAGCTAACACTACTGCTCCATGTGTGCTTGGAATGCTATGTGCTCGACACTGACTGGGAAGAAACAAGCCTGTAAAGAATCCCAGCTGCAGCTCATTCGCCTACCAGGCTACTAACACCAAGAATCAATACTGTGGCGTTACTGCGCTTTAGCTAACATTGCCGTTCCTGAAGCCGTAGGAGTTGGATAGTGCTCGTGTATGAGAGACCGGGGAAAGGGTCCCAGACGTGAAAGGGAGTGAGAAACAGGCCGGTGCGGAAGGCAGCTCTCAACTCACCTCTTGTTTATGAGGCTAGTACCCTTGCCCCGGGTGTGCCTGCAGGCCATAAGCCAACCACCTCACTCAAAGGAACAACTCTGTAGGGAATTCCTGCTTCGGCTAAAAGAGCCATGCCTCAGGGTGGACGCATTGTGTGGTGTGCATGCGTGAGTGCACAGCAAGTGAGTCCAAAACCATTTTCCTTGTGAGACCCAGGCCCCGCAAGAAGCCAGAACACGACTCCCCACTGGCTCCATGAAACTAGTACTGCGGCCCCACTTTTGAATGGAAGTCTAATAGCTAGCTTTCTAACTCGAAGAAACAACACTGTAGAGAAACCGTGCTTTAGCTACCGTCGACCTCTCTGTGGGCGAAGCAGTTTAGGGTGTACTGTGGCTGAGAGCCAGGGGACGGTTTCAATATCGTAATATCGGGGGAGAGACAGGCCGGTACAGAAGGCAGCTCTCAACCCACATCATGGTTATGGGGCTAGTACCGTTGCCCAGGGTGTGTGTGCAGGCCTAAACACAGCCACCTAACTCGAAGGAAAAACTCGGTTGAGAGCCTGTGCTGCAGGTAAAACAGCTGCTCCTGAGGGTGGCAGCATTTTGTTGTGTGCGTGCGTGAGAGCACTGCAAGGGAGTCCAGACCCATTTTCCGTGTGGGACTCAGGCCCCGGCAGAAGACAGAACACGACTCCCCACTTGTTTCATGAAGCTAGCACTGCGGCCCCACTTTTGCATGGAAGTCTAATAGCAAGCGTTCTCTTTTATTATTATTATGAAATGTTTTTATTGTTATGTTAATCCCCATACATTACATCATTAGTTTTAGATAGAGTGTTCCATGATTCCTTGTTTGTGCATAACACCCAGTGCTCCATGCAGATCGTGCCCTGCTCAATACCCATCACCAGGCTAACCCATCCTCCCACCCCCCTCCCCTCTAGAACCCTCAGTTTGTTTTTCAGAGTCCATCGTCTCTCATGGTTCTTCTCCCCCTCCGATTTTCCCCCCTTCATTCTTCCCCTCCTGCTACATTCTTCTTCTTCTTTTGTTCTTTCTTAACATATATTGCATTATTTGTTTCAGAGGTACAGATCTGAGATTCAACAGTCTTGCACAATTCACAGCGCTTACCAGAACACATACCCTCCTCGGTGTCCAACACCCAGTGACCCCATCCCTCCCACCCCAGTCCCCAATCCAGCAACCCTCAGTTTGTTTCCTGAGATTAAGAATTCCTCATATCAGTGAGATCATATGATACATGTCTTTCTCTGTTTGACTTATTTCGCTCAGGATGATACCCTCCAGTTCCATCCACGTCGTTGCAGATGGCAAGATCTCCTTCCTTTTGATGGCTGCATAATATTCCACTGTATATATATATACGCTTTCTTCTTTATCCATTCATCTGTTGGTGGACATCTTGGCTCTTTCCACAGTTTGGCTATTGTGGACATTAATAGCAAGCGTTCTAACTCGGAGAAACAACACTGAAGAGAAACCGTGCTTTAGCTACCGACGACCTCTGTGTGGGAGGAAGCAGTTTAGGGTGTACGGTGGGTGAGAGCCTGGGGACGGGTTCCGTTTCCTAAAATCGAGGGAGAGACAGGCCGGAGAGAAGGCAGCTCTCAACTCACACCATGGTTATGGGGCTGGTACGGTTGCCCCGGGTGTGTGTGCAGGCTTCACGAAAACCGCCTAACTCGAAGGAAAAACTCGCTGGAGAATCCATGCTTCAGCTAAAAGAGCCGCTCTTGAAGGTGGAAGCATTATGTTGTGTGCGTGCATGAGAGCCCTGCAAGGGAGTCCAAAGCTTTTTGTGAGTGAGCCTCAGGCCCCAGCAGAAGGCAGAACACGACTCCCCATGTGTTTCCTCACGCTAGCACGGCAGCCCCACTTTTGCATGGAAGTCTAACAGCTAGTGTTCTCACTCGAAGAAACAACACTGTAGAGAAACCCTGCTTTAGCTACCGTCGACCTCTAGATGGAGGAAGTATTACACGGAGTACCGTGGCTGAGAGCCTGGGGGACGGGTTCCATACGTGAAACCAAGGGAGAAATAGGTCCGGGCAGAAGGCACCTCTGGACTCAGCTCTTGCTACCTGAAGCTAACACTACTGCTCCATGTGTGCTTGGAATGCTATGTGCTCCACACTGACTGGGAAGAAACAAGCCTGTCAAGAATCCCAGCTGCAGCTCATTCGCCTACCAGGCTACTAACACCAAGAATCAATGCTGTGGCGTTACTGCGCCATAGCTAACATTGCCGTTCCTGAAGCCGCAGGAGTTGTATAGTGCTCGTGTATGAGAGACCGGGGAAAGGGTCCCAGACGTGAAATGGAGTGAGAAACAGGCCGGTGCGGAAGGCAGCTCTCAACTCACCTCTTGTTTATGAGGCTAGTACCCTTGCCCCGGGTGTGCCTGCAGGCCATAAGCCAACCACCTAACTCAAAGGCACAACTCTGTAGGGAATTCCTGCTTCGGCTAAGAGAGCCATGCCTCAGGGGGGACGCATTGTGTGGTGTGCATGCGTGAGTGCACAGCAAGTGAGTCCAAAACCATTTTCCTTGTGAGACCCAGGCCCCGCAAGATGCCAGAACACGACTCCCCACTGGCTCCATGAAACTAGTACTGCGGCCCCACTTTTGAATGGAAGTCTAATAGCTAGCTTTCTAACTCGAAGAAACAACACTGTAGAGAAACCGTGCTTTAGCTACCGTCGACCTCTCTGTGGGCGAAGCAGTTTAGGGTGTACTGTGGCTGAGAGCCTGGGGACGGTTTCAATATCGTAATATCGGGGGAGAGACAGGCCGGTACAGAAGGCAGCTCTCAACCCACATCATGGTTATGGGGCTAGTACCGTTGCCCAGGGTGTGTGTGCAGGCTTAAACGAAGCCACCTAACTCGAAGGAAAAACTCGGTTGAGAGCCTGTGCTGCAGGTAAAACAGCTGCTCCTGAGGGTGGCAGCATTTTGTTGTGTGCGTGCGTGAGAGCACTGCAAGGGAGTCCAGACCCATTTTCCGTGTGGGACTCAGGCCCCGGCAGAAGACAGAACACGACTCCCCACTTGTTTCATGAAGCTAGCACTGCGGCCCCACTTTTGCATGGAAGTCTAATAGCAAGCGTTCTTTTTTTTTATTATTATGAAATGTTTTTACTGTTATGTTAATCCCCATACATTACATCATTAGTTTTAGATATAGTGTTCCATGATTCCTTGTTTGTGCATAACACCCAGTGCTCCATGCAGATCGTGCCCTGCTCAATACCCATCACCAGGCTAACCCATCCTCCCAACCCCCTCCCCTCTAGAACCCTCAGTTTGTTTCTCAGAGTCCATCGTCTCTCATGGTTCTTCTCCCCCTCCGATTTTCCCCCCTTCATTCTTCCCCTCCTGCTACATTCTTCTTCTTCTTTTCTTCTTTCTTAACATATATTGCATTATTTGTTTCAGAGGTACAGATCTGAGATTCAACAGTCTTGCACAATTCACAGCGCTTACCAGAACACATACCCTCCCCAGTGTCCAACACCCAGTGACCCCATCCCTCCCACCCCAGCCCCCACTCCAGCCCAGCAACCCTCAGTTTGTTTCGTGAGATTAAGAATTCCTCATATCAGTGAGATCATATGATACATGTCTTTCTCTGTTTGACTTATTTCGCTCAGGATGATACCCTCCAGTTCCATCCACGTCGTTGCAGATGGCAAGATCTCATTCCTTTTGATGGCTGCATAATATTCCATTGTGTATATATATATACCCCCTCTTCTTTATCCATTCATCTGTTGGTGGACATCTTGGCTCTTTCCACAGTTTGGCTATTGTGGACATTAATGGCAAGCGTTCTAACTCGGAGAAACAACACTGAAGAGAAACCGTGCTTTAGCTACCGACGACCTCTGTGTGGGAGGAAGCAGTTTAGGGTGTACGGTGGGTGAGAGCCTGGGGACGGGTTCCGTTTCCTAAAATCGAGGGAGAGACAGGCCGGAGAGAAGGCAGCTCTCAACTCACACCATGGTTATGGGGCTAGTACCGTTGCCCCGGGTGTGTGTGCAGGCTTCATGAAAACCGCCTAACTCGAAGGAAAAACTCGCTGGAGAATCCATGCTTCAGCTAAAAGAGCCGCTCTTGAAGGTGGAAGCATTATGTTGTGTGCGTGCATGAGAGCCCTGCAAGGGAGTCCAAAGCTTTTTGTGAGTGAGCCTCAGGCCCCAGCAGAAGGCAGAACACGACTCCCCATGTGTTTCCTCACGCTAGCACGGCAGCCCCACTTTTGCATGGAAGTCTAACAGCTAGTGTTCTCACTCGAAGAAACAACACTGTAGAGAAACCCTGCTTTAGCTACCGTCGACCTCTAGATGGAGGAAGTATTACACGGAGTACCGTGGCTGAGAGCCTGGGGGACGGGTTCCATACGTGAAACCAAGGGAGAAATAGGTCCGGGCAGAAGGCACCTCTGGACTCAGCTCTTGCTACCTGAAGCTAACACTACTGCTCCATGTGTGCTTGGAATGCTATGTGCTCGACACTGACTGGGAAGAAACAAGCCTGTCAAGAATCCCACCTGCAGCTCATTCGCCTACCAGGCTCCTAACACCAAGAATCAATGCTGTGGCGTTACTGCGCCTTAGCTAACATTGCCGTTCCTGAAGCCGCAGGAGTTGTATAGTGCTCGTGTATGAGAGACCGGGGAAAGGATCCCAGACGTGAAATGGAGTGAGAAACAGGCCGGTGCGGAAGGCAGCTCTCAACTCACCTCTTGTTTATGAGGCTAGTACCCTTGCCCCGGGTGTGCCTGCAGGCCATAAGCCAACCACCTAACTCAAAGGAACAACTCTGTAGGGAATTCCTGCTTCGGCTAAAAGAGCCATGCCTCAGGGTGGACGCATTGTGTGGTGTGCATGCGTGAGTGCACAGCAAGTGAGTCCAAAACCATTTTCCTTGTGAGACCCAGGCCCCGCAAGAAGCCAGAACACGACTCCCCACTGGCTCCATGAAACTAGTACTGCGGCCCCACTTTTGAATGGAAGTCTAATAGCTAGCTTTCTAACTCGAAGAAACAACACTGTAGAGAAACCGTGCTTTAGCTACCGTCGACCTCTCTGTGGGCGAAGCAGTTTAGGGTGTACTGTGGCTGAGAGCCTGGGGACGGTTTCAATATCGTAATATCGGGGGAGAGACAGGCCGGTACAGAAGGCAGCTCTCAACCCACATCATGGTTATGGGGCTAGTACCGTTGCCCAGGGTGTGTGTGCAGGCTTAAACGAAGCCACCTAGGTCGAAGGAAAAACTCGGTTGAGAGCCTGTGCTGCAGGTAAAACAGCTGCTCCTGAGGGTGGCAGCATATTGTTGTGTGCGTGCATGAGAGCACTGCAAGGGAGTCCAGACCCATTTTCCGTGTGGGACTCAGGCCCCGGCAGAAGACAGAACACGACTCCCCACTTGTTTCATGAAGCTAGCACTGCGGCCAGACTTTTGCATGGAAGTCCAATAGCAAGCGTTCTTTTCTATTATTATTATGAAATCTTTTTATTGTTATGTTAATCCCCATACATTACATCAGTAGTTTTAGATATAGCGTTCCATGATTCCTTGTTTGTGCATAACACCCAGGGCTCCATGCAGATCGTGCCCTGCTCAATACCCATCACCAGGCTAACCCATCCTCCCACCCCCCTCCCCTCTAGAACCCTCAGTTTGTTTTTCAGAGTCCATCGTCTCTCATGGTTCTTCTCCCCCTCCGATTTTCCCCCCTTCATTCTTCCCATCCTGCTACATACTTCTTCTTCTTTTTTTCTTTCTTAACATATATTGCATTATTTGTTTCAGAGGTACAGATCTGAGATTCAACAGTCTTGCACAATTCACAGCGCTTACCAGAACACATACCCTCCCCAGTGTCCAACACCCAGTGACCCCATCCCTCCCACCCCAGCCCCCACTCCAGCAACCCTCAGTTTGTTTCCTGAGATTAAGAATTCCTCATATCAGTGAGGTCATATGATACATGTCTTTCTCTGTTTGACTTATTTCGCTCAGCATGATACACTCCAGTTCCATCCACGTCGTTGCAGATGGCAAGATCTCATTCCTTTTGATGGCTGCATAATATTCCATTGTATATATATATATATATATATATACCCCCTCTTCTTTATCCATTCATCTGTTGGTGGACATCTTGGCTCTTTCCACAGTTTGGCTATCGTGGACATTAATAGCAAGCGTTCTAACTCGGAGAAACAACACTGAAGAGAAACCGTGCTTTAGCTACCGACGACCTTTGTGTGGGAGGAAGCAGTTTAGGGTGTACGGTGGGTGAGAGCCTGGGGACGGGTTCCGTTTCCTAAAATCGAGGGAGAGACAGGCCGGAGAGAAGGCAGCTCTCAACTCACACCATGGCTATGGGGCTAGTACCGTTGCCCTGGTGTGTGTGCAGGCTTCACGAAAACCGCCTAACTCGAAGGAAAAACTCGCTGGAGAATCCATGCTTCAGCTAAAAGAGCCGCTCTTGAAGGTGGAAGCATTATGTTGTGTGCGTGCATGAGAGCCCTGCAAGGGAGTCCAAAGCTTTTTGTGAGTGAGCCTCAGGCCCCAGCAGAAGGCAGAACACGACTCCCCATGTGTTTCATCACGCTAGCACGGCAGCCCCACTTTTGCATGGAAGTCTAACAGCTAGTGTTCTCACTCGAAGAAACAACACGGTAGAGAAACCCTGCTTTAGCTACCGTCGACCTCTAGATGGAGGATGTATTACACGGACTACCGTGGCTGAGAGCCTGGGGGACGGGTTCCATACGTGAAAGCAAGGGAGAAATAGGTCCGGGCAGAAGGCACCTCTGGACTCAGCTCTTGCTACCTGAAGCTAACACTACTGCTCCATGTGTGCTTGGAATGCTATGTGCTCCACACTGACTGGGAAGAAAGAAGCCTGTAAAGAATCCCAGCTGCAGCTCATTCGCCTACCAGGCTCCTAACACCAAGAATCAATGCTGTGGCGTTACTGCGCTTGAGCTAACATTGCCGTTCCTGAAGCCGCAGGAGTTCTTTAGTGCTCGTGTATGAGAGACCGGGGAAAGGGTCCCAGACGTGAAATGGAGTGAGAAACAGGCCGGTGCGGAAGGCAGCTCTCAACTCACCTCTTGTTTATGAGGCTAGTACCCTTGCCCCGGGTGTGCCTGCAGGCCATAAGCCAACCACCTCACTCAAAGGAACAACTCTGTAGGGAATTCCTGCTTCGGCTAAAAGAGCCATGCCTCAGGGTGGACGCATTGTGTGGTGTGCATGCGTGAGTGCACAGCAAGTGAGTCCAAAACCATTTTCCTTGTGAGACCCAGGCCCCGCAAGAAGCCAGAACACGACTCCCCACTGGCTCCATGAAACTAGTACTGCGGCCCCACTTTTGAATGGAAGTCTAATAGCTAGCTTTCTAACTCGAAGAAACAACACTGTAGAGAAACCGTGCTTTAGCTACCATCGACCTCTCTGTGGGCGAAGCAGTTTAGGGTGTACTGTGGCTGAGAGCCTGGGGACGGTTTCAATATCGTAATATCGGGGGAGAGACAGGCCGGTACAGAAGGCAGCTCTCAACCCACATCATGGTTATGGGGCTAGTACCGTTGCCCAGGGTGTGTGTGCAGGCGTAAACGAAGCCACCTAACTCGAAGGAAAAACTCGGTTGAGAGCCTGTGCTGCAGGTAAAACAGCTGCTCCTGAGGGTGGCAGCATTTTGTTGTGTGCGTGCGTGAGAGCACTGCAAGGGAGTCCAGACCCATTTTCCGTGTGGGACTCAGGCCCCGGCAGAAGACAGAACACGACTCCCCACTTGTTTCATGAAGCTAGCACTGCGGCCCCACTTTTGCATGGAAGTCTAATAGCAAGCGTTCTTTAGTATTATTATTATTATATGTTTTTATTGTTATGTTATTCCCCATACATTACATCTTTAGTTTTAGATATAGTGTTCCATGATTCCTTGTTTGTGCATAACACCCAGTGCTCCATGCAGATCGTGCCCTGCTCAATACCCATCACCAGGCTAACCCATCCTCCCACCCCCCTCCCCTCTAGAACCCTCAGTTTGTTTCTCAGAGTCCATCGTCTCTCATGGTTCTTCTCCCCCTCCGATTTTCCCCCCTTCATTCTTCCCCTCCTGCTACATTCTTCTTCTTCTTTTCTTCTTTCTTAACATATATTGCATTATTTGTTTCAGAGGTACAGATCTGAGATTCAACAGTCTTGCACAATTCACAGCGCTTACCAGAACACATACCCTCCCCAGTGTCCAACACCCAGTGACCCCATCCCTCCCACCCCAGCCCCCACTCCAGCCCAGCAACCCTCAGTTTGTTTCGTGAGATTAAGAATTCCTCATATCAGTGAGGTCATATGATACATGTCTTTCTCTGTTTGACTTATTTCGCTCAGCATGATACCCTCCAGTTCCATCCACGTCGTTGCAGATGGCAAGATCTCATTCCTTTTGATGGCTGCATAATATTCCATTGTGTATATATATATATATATATATATATATATATATATATATATATTTATATATATATATACCACCTCTTCTTTATCCATTCATCTGTTGGTGGACATCTTGGCTCTTTCCACAGTTTGGCTATTGTGGACATTAATGGCAAGCGTTCTAACTCGGAGAAACAACACTGAGAAGAAACCGTGCTTTAGCTACCGACAACCTCTGTGTGGGAGGAAGCAGTTTAGGGTGTACGGTGGGTGAGAGCCTGGGGACGGGTTCCGTTTCGTAAAATCGAGGGAGAGACAGGCCGGAGAGAAGGCAGCTCTCAACTCACACCATGGCTATGGGGCTAGTACCGTTGCCCCGGGTGTGTGTGCAGGCTTCATGAAAACCGCCTAACTCGAAGGAAAAACTCGCTGGAGAATCCATGCTTCAGCTAAAAGAGCCGCTCTTGAAGGTGGAAGCATTATGTTGTGTGCGTGCATGAGAGCCCTGCAAGGGAGTCCAAAGCTTTTTGTGAGTGAGCCTCAGGCCCCAGCAGAAGGCAGAACACGACTCCCCATGTGTTTCATCACGCTAGCACGGCAGCCCCACTTTTGCATGGAAGTCTAACAGCTAGTGTTCTCACTCGAAGAAACAACACTGTAGAGAAACCCTGCTTTAGCTACCGTCGACCTCTAGATGGAGGAAGTATTACACGGAGTACCGTGGCTGAGAGCCTGGGGGACGGGTTCCATACGTGAAACCAAGGGAGAAATAGGTCCGGGCAGAAGGCACCTCTGGACTCAGCTCTTGTTACCTGAAGCTAACACTACTGCTCCATGTGTGCTTGGAATGCTATGTGCTCGACACTGACTGGGAAGAAACAAGCCTGTCAAGAATCCCAGCTGCAGCTCATTCGCCTACCAGGCTACTAACACCAAGAATCAATGCTGTGGCGTTACTGCGCCTTAGCTAACATTGCCGTTCCTGAAGCCGCAGGAGTTGTATAGTGCTCGTGTATGAGAGACCGGGGAAAGGGTCCCAGACGTGAAATGGAGTGAGAAACAGGCCGGTGCGGAAGGCAGCTCTCAACTCACCTCTTGTTTATGAGGCTAGTACCCTTGCCCCGGGTGTGCCTGCAGGCCATAAGCCAACCCCCTCACTCAAAGGAACAACTCTGTAGGGAATTCCTGCTTCGCCTAAAAGAGCCATGCCTCAGGGTGGACGCATTGTGTGGTGTGCATGCGTGAGTGCACAGCAAGTGAGTCCAAAACCATTTTCCTTGTGAGACCCAGGCCCCGCAAGAAGCCAGAACACGACTCCCCACTGGCTCCATGAAACTAGTACTGCGGCCCCACTTTTGAATGGAAGTCTAATAGCTAGCTTTCTAACTCGAAGAAACAACACTGTAGAGAAACCGTGCTTTAGCTACCGTCGACCTCTCTGTGGGCGAAGCAGTTTAGGGTGTACTGTGGCTGAGAGCCTGGGGACGGTTTCAATATCGTAATATCGGGGGAGAGACAGGCCGGTACAGAAGGCAGCTCTCAACCCACATCATGGTTATGGGGCTAGGACCGTTGCCCAGGGTGTGTGTGCAGGCGTAAACGAAGCCAGCTAACTCGAAGGAAAAACTCGGTTGAGAGCCTGTGCTGCAGGTAAAACAGCTGCTCCTGAGGGTGGCAGCATTTTGTTGTGTGCGTGCGTGAGAGCACTGCAAGGGAGTCCAGACCCATTTTCCCTGTGGGACTCAGGCCCCGGCAGAAGACAGAACACGACTCCCCACTTGTATCATGAAGCTAGCACTGCGGCCCCACTTTTGCATGGAAGTCTAATAGCAAGCGTTCTTTATTATTATTATTATGAAATGTTTTTATTGTTATGTTATTCCCCATACATTACATCATTAGTTTTAGATATAGTGTTCCATGATTCCTTGTTTGTGCATAACACCCAGTGCTCCATGCAGATCGTGCCCTGCTCAATACCCATCACCAGGCTAACCCATCCTCCCACCCCCCTCCCCTCTAGAACCCTCAGTTTGTTTCTCAGAGTCCATCGTCTCTCATGGTTCTTCTCCCCCTCCGATTTTCCCCCCTTCATTCTTCCCCTCCTGCTACATTCTTCTTCTTCTTTTCTTCTTTCTTAACATATATTGCATTATTTGTTTCAGAGGTACAGATCTGAGATTCAACAGTCTTGCACAATTCACAGCGCTTACCAGAACACATACCCTCCCCGGTGTCCAACACCCAGTGACCCCATCCCTCCCACCCCAGCCCCCACTCCAGCAACCCTCAGTTTGTTTCCTGAGATTAAGAATTCCTCATATCAGTGAGGTCATATGATACATGTCTTTCTCTGTTTGACTTATTTCGCTCAGCATGATACCCTCCAGTTCCATCCACGTCGTTGCAGATGGCAAGATCTCATTCCTTTTGATGGCTGCATAATATTCCATTGTGTATATATATATATATATATATATATATATATATACCCCCTCTTCTTTATCCATTCATCTGTTGGTGGACATCTTGGCTCTTTCCACAGTTTGGCTATTGTGGACATTAATGGCAAGCGTTCTAACTCGGAGAAACAACACTGAAGAGAAACCGTGCTTTAGCTACCGACGACCTCTGTGTGGGAGGAAGCAGTTTAGGGTGTACGGTGGGTGAGAGCCTGGGGACGGGTTCCGTTTCGTAAAATCGAGGGAGAGACAGGCCGGAGAGAAGGCAGCTCTCAACTCACACCATGGCTATGGGGCTAGTACCGTTGCCCCGGGTGTGTGTGCAGGCTTCATGAAAACCGCCTAACTCGAAGGAAAAACTCGCTGGAGAATCCAAGCTTCAGCTAAAAGAGCCGCTCTTGAAGGTGGAAGCATTATGTTGTGTGCGTGCATGAGAGCCCTGCAAGGGAGTCCAAAGCTTTTTGTGAGTGAGCCTCAGGCCCCAGCAGAAGGCAGAACACGACTCCCCATGTGTTTCATCACGCTAGCACGGCAGCCCCACTTTTGCATGGAAGTCTAACAGCTAGTGTTCTCACTCGAAGAAACAACACTGTAGAGAAACCCTGCTTTAGCTACCGTCGACCTCTAGATGGAGGAAGTATTACACGGAGTACCGTGGCTGAGAGCCTGGGGGACGGGTTCCATACGTGAAACCAAGGGAGAAATAGGTCCGGGCAGAAGGCACCTCTGGACTCAGCTCTTGTTACCTGAAGCTAACACTACTGCTCCATGTGTGCTTGGAATGCTATGTGCTCGACACTGACTGGGAAGAAACAAGCCTGTCAAGAATCCCAGCTGCAGCTCATTCGCCTACCAGGCTACTAACACCAAGAATCAATGCTGTGGCGTTACTGCGCCTTAGCTAACATTGCCGTTCCTGAAGCCGCAGGAGTTGTATAGTGCTCGTGTATGAGAGACCGGGGAAAGGGTCCCAGACGTGAAATGGAGTGAGAAACAGGCCGGTGCGGAAGGCAGCTCTCAACTCACCTCTTGTTTATGAGGCTAGTACCCTTGCCCCGGGTGTGCCTGCAGGCCATAAGCCAACCACCTAACTCAAAGGAACAACTCTGTAGGGAATTCCTGCTTCGGCTAAAAGAGCCATGCCTCAGGGTGGACGCATTGTGTGGTGTGCATGCGTGAGTGCACAGCAAGTGAGTCCAAAACCATTTTCCTTGTGAGACCCAGGCCCCGCAAGAAGCCAGAACACGACTCCCCACTGGCTCCATGAAACTAGTACTGCGGCCCCACTTTTGAATGGAAGTCTAATAGCTAGCTTTCTAACTCGAAGAAACAACACTGTAGAGAAACCGTGCTTTAGCTACCGTCGACCTCTCTGTGGGCGAAGCAGTTTAGGGTGTACTGTGGCTGAGAGCCTGGGGACGGTTTCAATATCGTAATATCGGGGGAGAGACAGGCCGGTACAGAAGGCAGCTCTCAACCCACATCATGGTTATGGGGCTAGTACCGTTGCCCAGGGTGTGTGTGCAGGCGTAAACGAAGCCACCTAACTCGAAGGAAAAACTCGGTTGAGAGCCTGTGCTGCAGGTAAAACAGCTGCTCCTGAGGGTGGCAGCATTTTGTTGTGTGCGTGCGTGAGAGCACTGCAAGGGAGTCCAGACCCATTTTCCGTGTGGGACTCAGGCCCCGGCAGAAGACAGAACACGACTCCCCACTTGTTTCATGAAGCTAGCACTGCGGCCCCACTTTTGCATGGAAGTCTAATAGCAAGCGTTCTTTATTATTATTATTAATAAATGTTCTTATTGTTATGTTATTCCCCATACATTACATCATTAGTTTTAGATATAGTGTTCCATGATTCCTTGTTTGTGCATAACACCCAGTGCTCCATGCAGATCGTGCCCTGCTCAATACCCATCACCAGGCTAACCCATCCTCCCACCCCCCTCCCCTCTAGAACCCTCAGTTTGTTTCTCAGAGTCCATCGTCTCTCATGGTTCTTCTCCCCCTCCGATTTTCCCCCCTTCATTCTTCCCCTCCTGCTACATTCTTCTTCTTCTTTTCTTCTCTCTTAACATATATTGCATTATTTGTTTCAGAGGTACAGATCTGAGATTCAACAGTCTTGCACAATTCACAGCGCTTACCAGAACACATACCCTCCCCGGTGTCCAACACCCAGTGACCCCATCCCTCCCACCCCAGCCCCCACTCCAGCAACCCTCAGTTTGTTTCCTGAGATTAAGAATTCCTCATATCAGTGAGGTCATATGATACATGTCTTTCTCTGTTTGACTTATTTCGCTCAGCATGATACCCTCCAGTTCCATCCACGTCGTTGCAGATGGCAAGATCTCATTCCTTTTGATGGCTGCATAGTATTCCATTGTGTATATATATACATATATATATACCCCCTCTTCTTTATCCATTCATCTGTTGGTGGACATCTTGGCTCTTTCCACAGTTTGGCTATTGTGGACATTAATGGCAAGCGTTCTAACTCGGAGAAACAACACTGAAGAGAAACCGTGCTTTAGCTACCGATGACCTCTGTGTGGGAGGAAGCAGTTTAGGGTGTACGGTGGGTGAGAGCCTGGGGACGGGTTCCGTTTCGTAAAATCGAGGGAGAGACAGGCCGGAGAGAAGGCAGCTCTCAACTCACACCATGGCTATGGGGCTAGTACCGTTGCCCCGGGTGTGTGTGCAGGCTTCATGAAAACCGCCTAACTCGAAGGAAAAACTCGCTGGAGAATCCATGCTTCAGCTAAAAGAGCCGCTCTGGAAGGTGGAAGCATTATGTTGTGTGCGTGCATGAGAGCCCTGCAAGGGAGTCCAAAGCTTTTTGTGAGTGAGCCTCAGGCCCCAGCAGAAGGCAGAACACGACTCCCCATGTGTTTCATCACGCTAGCACGGCAGCCCCACTTTTGCATGGAAGTCTAACAGCTAGTGTTCTCACTCGAAGAAACAACACTGTAGAGAAACCCTGCTTTAGCTACCGTCGACCTCTAGATGGAGGAAGTATTACACGGAGTACCGTGGCTGAGAGCCTGGGGGACGGGTTCCATACGTGAAACCAAGGGAGAAATAGGTCCGGGCAGAAGGCACCTCTGGACTCAGCTCTTGTTACCTGAAGCTAACACTACTGCTCCATGTGTGCTTGGAATGCTATGTGCTCGACACTGACTGGGAAGAAACAAGCCTGTCAAGAATCCCAGCTGCAGCTCATTCGCCTACCAGGCTACTAACACCAAGAATCAATGCTGTGGCGTTACTTCGCCTTAGCTAACATTGCCGTTCCTGAAGCCGCAGGAGTTGTATAGTGCTCGTGTATGAGAGACCGGGGAAAGGGTCCCAGACGTGAAATGGAGTGAGAAACAGGCCGGTGCGGAAGGCAGCTCTCAACTCACCTCTTGTTTATGAGGCTAGTACCCTTGCCCCGGGTGTGCCTGCAGGCCATAAGCCAACCACCTCACTCAAAGGAACAACTCTGTAGGGAATTCCTGCTTCGGCTAAAAGAGCCATGCCTCAGGGTGGACGCATTGTGTGGTGTGCATGCGTGAGTGCACAGCAAGTGAGTCCAAAACCATTTTCCTTGTGAGACCCAGGCCCCGCAAGAAGCCAGAACACGACTCCCCACGGGCTCCATGAAACTAGTACTGCGGCCCCACTTTTGAATGGAAGTCTAATAGCTAGCTTTCTAACTCGAAGAAACAACACTGTAGAGAAACCGTGCTTTAGCTACCGTCGACCTCTCTGTGGGCGAAGCAGTTTAGGGTGTACTGTGGCTGAGAGCCTGGGGACGGTTTCAATATCGTAATATCGGGGGAGAGACAGGCCGGTACAGAAGGCAGCTCTCAACCCACATCATGGTTATGGGGCTAGTACCGTTGCCCAGGGTGTGTGTGCAGGCGTAAACGAAGCCACCTAACTCGAAGGAAAAACTCGGTTGAGAGCCTGTGCTGCAGGTAAAACAGCTGCTCCTGAGGGTGGCAGCATTTTGTTGTGTGCGTGCGTGAGAGCACTGCAAGGGAGTCCAGACCCATTTTCCGTGTGGGACTCAGGCCCCGGCAGAAGACAGAACACGACTCCCCACTTGTTTCATGAAGCTAGCACTGCGGCCCCACTTTTGCATGGAAGTCTAATAGCAAGCGTTCTTTATTATTATTATTAATAAATGTTTTTATTGTTATGTTATTCCCCATACATTACATCATTAGTTTTAGATATAGTGTTCCATGATTCCTTGTTTGTGCATAACACCCAGTGCTCCATGCAGATCGTGCCCTGCTCAATACCCATCACCAGGCTAACCCATCCTCCCACCCCCCTCCCCTCTAGAACCCTCAGTTTGTTTCTCAGAGTCCATCGTCTCTCATGGTTCTTCTCCCCCTCCGATTTTCCCCCCTTCATTCTTCCCCTCCTGCTACATTCTTCTTCTTCTTTTCTTCTCTCTTAACATATATTGCATTATTTGTTTCAGAGGTACAGATCTGAGATTCAACAGTCTTGCACAATTCACAGCGCTTACCAGAACACATACCCTCCCCGGTGTCCAACACCCAGTGACCCCATCCCTCCCACCCCAGCCCCCACTCCAGCAACCCTCAGTTTGTTTCCTGAGATTAAGAATTCCTCATATCAGTGAGGTCATATGATACATGTCTTTCTCTGTTTGACTTATTTCGCTCAGCATGATACCCTCCAGTTCCATCCACGTCGTTGCAGATGGCAAGATCTCATTCCTTTTGATGGCTGCATAATATTCCATTGTGTATATATATATATATATATATATATATATATATATATATATACCCCCTCTTCTTTATCCATTCGTCTGTTGGTGGACATCTTGGCTCTTTCCACAGTTTGGCTATTGTGGACATTAATGGCAAGCGTTCTAACTCGGAGAAACAACACTGAAGAGAAACCGTGCTTTAGCTACCGACGACCTCTGTGTGGGAGGAAGCAGTTTAGGGTGTACGGTGGGTGAGAGCCTGGGGACGGGTTCCGTTTCGTAAAATCGAGGGAGAGACAGGCCGGAGAGAAGGCAGCTCTCAACTCACACCATGGCTATGGGGCTAGTACCGTTGCCCCGGGTGTGTGTGCAGGCTTCATGAAAACCGCCTAACTCGAAGGAAAAACTCGCTGGAGAATCCATGCTTCAGCTAAAAGAGCCGCTCTTGAAGGTGGAAGCATTATGTTGTGTGCGTGCATGAGAGCCCTGCAAGGGAGTCCAAAGCTTTTTGTGAGTGAGCCTCAGGCCCCAGCAGAAGGCAGAACACGACTCCCCATGTGTTTCATCACGCTAGCACGGCAGCCCCACTTTTGCATGGAAGTCTAACAGCTAGTGTTCTCACTCGAAGAAACAACACTGTAGAGAAACCCTGCTTTAGCTACCGTCGACCTCTAGATGGAGGAAGTATTACACGGAGTACCGTGGCTGAGAGCCTGGGGGACGGGTTCCATACGTGAAACCAAGGGAGAAATAGGTCCGGGCAGAAGGCACCTCTGGACTCAGCTCTTGTTACCTGAAGCTAACACTACTGCTCCATGTGTGCTTGGAATGCTATGTGCTCGACACTGACTGGGAAGAAACAAGCCTGTCAAGAATCCCAGCTGCAGCTCATTCGCCTACCAGGCTACTAACACCAAGAATCAATGCTGTGGCGTTACTGCGCCTTAGCTAACATTGCCGTTCCTGAAGCCGCAGGAGTTGTATAGTGCTCGTGTATGAGAGACCGGGGAAAGGGTCCCAGACGTGAAATGGAGTGAGAAACAGGCCGGTGCGGAAGGCAGCTCTCAACTCACCTCTTGTTTATGAGGCTAGTACCCTTGCCCCGGGTGTGCCTGCAGGCCATAAGCCAACCACCTCACTCAAAGGAACAACTCTGTAGGGAATTCCTGCTTCGGCTAAAAGAGCCATGCCTCAGGGTGGACGCATTGTGTGGTGTGCATGCGTGAGTGCACAGCAAGTGAGTCCAAAACCATTTTCCTTGTGAGACCCAGGCCCCGCAAGAAGCCAGAACACGACTCCCCACGGGCTCCATGAAACTAGTACTGCGGCCCCACTTTTGAATGGAAGTCTAATAGCTAGCTTTCTAACTCGAAGAAACAACACTGTAGAGAAACCGTGCTTTAGCTACCGTCGACCTCTCTGTGGGCGAAGCAGTATAGGGTGTACTGTGGCTGAGAGCCTGGGGACGGTTTCAATATCGTAATATCGGGGGAGAGACAGGCCGGTACAGAAGGCAGCTCTCAACCCACATCATGGTTATGGGGCTAGGACCGTTGCCCAGGGTGTGTGTGCAGGCGTAAACGAAGCCACCTAACTCGAAGGAAAAACTCGGTTGAGAGCCTGTGCTGCAGGTAAAACAGCTGCTCCTGAGGGTGGCAGCATTTTGTTGTGTGCGTGCGTGAGAGCACTGCAAGGGAGTCCAGACCCATTTTCCGTGTGGGACTCAGGCCCCGGCAGAAGACAGAACACGACTCCCCACTTGTTTCATGAAGCTAGCACTGCGGCCCCACTTTTGCATGGAAGTCTAATAGCAAGCGTTCTTTATTATTATTATTATGAAATGTTTTTATTGTTATGTTATTCCCCATACATTACATCATTAGTTTTAGATATAGTGTTCCATGATTCCTTGTTTGTGCATAACACCCAGTGCTCCATGCAGATCGTGCCCTGCTCAATACCCATCACCAGGCTAACCCATCCTCCCACCCCCCTCCCCTCTAGAACCCTCAGTTTGTTTCTCAGAGTCCATCGTCTCTCATGGTTCTTCTCCCCCTCCGATTTTCCCCCCTTCATTCTTCCCCTCCTGCTACATTCTTCTTCTTCTTTTCTTCTCTCTTAACATATATTGCATTATTTGTTTCAGAGGTACAGATCTGAGATTCAACAGTCTTGCACAATTCACAGCGCTTACCAGAACACATACCCTCCCCGGTGTCCAACACCCAGTGACCCCATCCCTCCCACCCCAGCCCCCACTCCAGCAACCCTCAGTTTGTTTCCTGAGATTAAGAATTCCTCATATCAGTGAGGTCATATGATACATGTCTTTCTCTGTTTGACTTATTTCGCTCAGCATGATACCCTCCAGTTCCATCCACGTCGTTGCAGATGGCAAGATCTCATTCCTTTTGATGGCTGCATAATATTCCATTGTGTATATATATATATATATATATATATATATACCCCCTCTTCTTTATCCATTCATCTGTTGGTGGACATCTTGGCTCTTTCCACAGTTTGGCTATTGTGGACATTAATAGCAAGCGTTCTAACTCGGAGAAACAACACTGAAGAGAAACCGTGCTTTAGCTACCGACGACCTCTGTGTGGGAGGAAGCAGTTTAGGGTGTACGGTGGGTGAGAGCCTGGGGACGGGTTCCGTTTAGTAAAATCGAGGGAGAGACAGGCCGGAGAGAAGGCAGCTCTCAACTCACACCATGGCTATGGGGATAGTACCGTTGCCCCGGGTGTGTGTGCAGACTTCATGAAAACCGCCTAACTCGAAGGAAAAACTCGCTGGAGAATCCATGCTTCAGCTAAAAGAGCCGCTCTGGAAGGTGGAAGCATTATGTTGTGTGCGTGCATGAGAGCCCTGCAAGGGAGTCCAAAGCTTTTTGTGAGTGAGCCTCAGGCCCCAGCAGAAGGCAGAACACGACTCCCCATGTGTTTCATCACGCTAGCACGGCAGCCCCACTTTTGCATGGAAGTCTAACAGCTAGTGTTCTCACTCGAAGAAACAACACTGTAGAGAAACCCTGCTTTAGCTACCGTCGACCTCTAGATGGAGGAAGTATTACACGGAGTACCGTGGCTGAGAGCCTGGGGGACGGGTTCCATACGTGAAACCAAGGGAGAAATAGGTCCGGGCAGAAGGCACCTCTGGACTCAGCTCTTGTTACCTGAAGCTAACACTACTGCTCCATGTGTGCTTGGAATGCTATGTGCTCGACACTGACTGGGAAGAAACAAGCCTGTCAAGAATCCCAGCTGCAGCTCATTCGCCTACCAGGCTACTAACACCAAGAATCAATGCTGTGGCGTTACTGCGCCTTAGCTAACATTGCCGTTCCTGAAGCCGCAGGAGTTGTATAGTGCTCGTGTATGAGAGACCGGGGAAAGGGTCCCAGACGTGAAATGGAGTGAGAAACAGGCCGGTGCGGAAGGCAGCTCTCAACTCACCTCTTGTTTATGAGGCTAGTACCCTTGCCCCGGGTGTGCCTGCAGGCCATAAGCCAACCACCTCACTCAAAGGAACAACTCTGTAGGGAATTCCTGCTTCGGCTAAAAGAGCCATGCCTCAGGGTGGACGCATTGTGTGGTGTGCATGCGTGAGTGCACAGCAAGTGAGTCCAAAACCATTTTCCTTGTGAGACCCAGGCCCCGCAAGAAGCCAGAACACGACTCCCCACGGGCTCCATGAAACTAGTACTGCGGCCCCACTTTTGAATGGAAGTCTAATAGCTAGCTTTCTAACTCGAAGAAACAACACTGTAGAGAAACCGTGCTTTAGCTACCGTCGACCTCTCTGTGGGCGAAGCAGTTTAGGGTGTACTGTGGCTGAGAGCCTGGGGACGGTTTCAATATCGTAATATCGGGGGAGAGACAGGCCGGTACAGAAGGCAGCTCTCAACCCACATCATGGTTATGGGGCTAGTACCGTTGCCCAGGGTGTGTTTTCAGGCTTAAACGAAGCCACCTAACTTGAAGGAAAAACTCGGTTGAGAGCCTGTGCTGCAGGTAAAACAGCTGCTCCTGAGGGTGGCAGCATTTTGTTGTGTGCGTGCGTGAGAGCCCTGCAAGGGAGTCCAGACCCATTTTCCGTGTGGGACTCAGGCCCCGGCAGAAGACAGAACACGACTCCCCACTTGTTTCATGAAGCTAGCACTGCGGCCCCACTTTTGCATGGAAGTCTAGGAGCAAGCGTTCTTTTTTATTATTATTATGAAATGTTTTTATTGTTATGTTAATCCCCATACATTACATCATTAGTTTTAGATATAGTGTTCCATGATTCCTTGTTTGTGCATAACACCCAGTGCTCCATGCAGATCGTGCCCTGCTCAATACCCATCACCAGGCTAACCCATCCTCCCACCCCCCTCCCCTCTAGAACCCTCAGTTTGTTTTTCAGAGTCCATCGTCTCTCATGGTTCTTCTCCCCCTCCGATTTTCCCCCCTTCATTCTTCCCCTCCTGCTACATTCTTCTTCTTCTTTTTTTCTTTCTTAACATATATTGCATTATTGGTTTCAGAGGTACAGATCTGAGATTCAACAGTCTTGCACAATTCACAGCGCTTACCAGAACACATACCCTCCCCGGTGTCCAACACCCAGTGACCCCAGCCCCCACTCCAGCAACCCTCAGTTTGTTTCCTGAGATTAAGAATTCCTCATATCAGTGAGGTCATATGATACATGTCTTTCTCTGTTTGACTTATTTCGCTCAGCATGATACCCTACAGTTCCATCCACGTCGTTGCAGATGGCAAGATCTCATTCCTTTTGATGGCTGCATAATATTCCATTGTATATATATATATATATATATATATATATACCCCCTCTTCTTTATCCATTCATCTGTTGGTGGACATCTTGGCTCTTTCCACAGTTTGGCTATTGTGGACATTAATGGCAAGCGTTCTAAGTCGGAGAAACAACACTGAAGAGAAACCGTGCTTTAGCTACCGACGACCACTGTGTGGGAGGAAGCAGTTTAGGGTGTACGGTGGGTGAGAGCCTGGGGACGGGTTCCGTTTCCTAAAATCGAGGGAGAGACAGGCCGGAGAGAAGGCAGCTCTCAACTCACACCATGGCTATGGGGCTAGTACCGTTGCCCCGGGTGTGTGTGCAGGCTTCACGAAAACCGCCTAACTCGAAGGAAAAACTCGCTGGAGAATCCATGGTTCAGCTAAAAGAGCCGCTCTTGAAGGTGGAAGCATTATGTTGTGTGCGTGCATGAGAGCCCTGCAAGGGAGTCCAAAGCTTTTTGTGAGTGAGCCTCAGGCCCCAGCAGAAGGCAGAACACGACTCCCCATGTGTTTCATCACGCTAGCACGGCAGCCCCACTTTTGCATGGAAGTCTAACAGCTAGTGTTCTCACTCGAAGAAACAACACTGTAGAGAAACCCTGCTTTAGCTACCGTCGACCTCTAGATGGAGGAAGTATTACACGGACTACCGTGGCTGAGAGCCTGGGGGACGGGTTCCATACGTGAAACCAAGGGAGAAATAGGTCCGGGCAGAAGGCACCTCTGGACTCAGCTCTTGCTACCTGAAGCTAACACTACTGCTCCATGTGTGCTTGGAATGCTATGTGCTTGACACTGACTGGGAAGAAACAAGCCTGTCAAGAATCCCAGCTGCAGCTCATTCGCCTACCAGGCTACTAACACCAA